>NW_028124900.1:0-108706 GCF_965194825.1 Balaenoptera physalus
GGGGCGGGGCGCCAAGCGCCGAACGGTTTGGTGGGTCCCGCCCGCCCTGGGCAGGGAGGTCGCCAACCCCTCCGCCACCCCCCCCGCCCCGGTGCCCGAGGCCGCCATCGCCCTGCCTGGGCGGGCGGCGGGGCCCTGCCGGGGCGGGCTGGCCGCCGGGCTGGCAGTAAGGCGCAAGCGCCAGCCAAGCTGGGCCTCAAGAGGCACTCGGCGGGCCCCTCTCGCGTCTACGGCCATACCACCCTGAACGCGCCCGATCTCGTCTGATCTCGGAAGCTAAGCAGGGTCGGGCCTGGTTAGTACTTGGATGGGAGACCGCCTGGGAATACCGGGTGCTGTAGGCTTTTTGCCTCCCGCTCCGCCTTCTCCTTTAGTCGCCCGCGGCCGAGGCCGCCGCCTCCGCCCCCCCGCCGGGCACCGCCGCAGGCCCCACCTCCACCGTCCCCTCCCACCACAGCGCGCCAGAGGGGGCGCTCCCCGCCGGCCTGGCCGGCCAGGAGGCCAGAAGGCGGCCCTGGAAGGCAGCCGCACCCCAGCCGCTCCCGTGGTGGCTGGCCCGGACCCAGACTCCGCCTCAGGCCGGGGTGCCGTCCCTGCGGCCCGCGAGGCCCTCGACCTGCGCTTGGCCGCGCCCACCAGAGTCCAGCCGCGCCGCAGCCAGCTGTCTGCCCGTGTGTCTCTCCGCAGCTCCCTCCGGGAAAAGCCCCCCCCCCTCCGCCGTTTCGGCACGCCCGGGGGCGGGGGCGGGGGCGGGAGCGGGTGCGGGGTCGCGGGCCGGGGCCGCTTCCCCGGGCCTGCCGGACACCGGGGGCGGGGTCCTGTGCTCGGCGGTCGGCGTGGGGGCAAGGGTGGCCTTGCTGTGGCTAAGGGGCCGTGCCCACTCAGTGGTGGCTCCCAGTGGCTCCGGGCCAGCTGCTGGCCGGCCGGAGGGCCGGCCTGGCCGTGGCTGGGCTGCGCCTAACTCCGCGTGGGCGGGCAGGGGGGGGGATGCCCAAGGGACCGCGGCCGCCGGGCCCTGAAGCCTCCGGGGCCACGTCCCTGTGAGCGTCGAGCGGGATCTGCGGCGGGGCGCCAAGCGCCGACGGGCCTGGAGCGTCCCGCCCGCCCTGGGCTGCGAGGTCGCCCACCACTCCGCCGACCCCCGGGTCCCCAAGGCCTCCTGTCGCCTGCCTGGGCGGGCGGCAGGGCCCTGCCGGAGAGGGCTGGCCGCCGGCATGGCGGTAAGGCGCAAGCGCCAGCCAAGCTGGGCCTCAAGAGGCACCCCGCCGGCCCCTCCTGCGTCTACGGCCATACCACCCTGAACGCGCCCGATCTCGTCTGATCTCGGAAGCTAAGCAGGGTCGGGCCTGGTTAGTACTTGGATGGGAGACCGCCTGGGAATACCGGGTGCTGTAGGCTTTTTGCCTCCCGCTCCGCCCTCTCCTTTAGTCGCCCGCCGCCTCCGCCCCCCGCCGCCGGGCACCGCAGCAGGCCCCACCTACCTCCGACCCCTCCCACCACAGCGCGCCAGAGGGGGCGCTCTCCACCTGCCTGGCCGGCCAGGCGGCCAGAAGGCGGCCCTGGAAGGCAGCCGCCTCCCAGCCGCTCCCGGGGTGGCTGGCCTGGACCCAGACTCCGCCTCAGGCCCGGGTGCGGGCCGTGCGGCCCGCGAGCCCCTTGACCTGCACCTGGCCGCCCCCACTAGCGCCCGGCCCCGGCGCAGCCACCTATCTGCCGGTGTGTCTCTCCACAGCTCCCTCCGGAAAGAGCCCCACCCCGCCCCCCCCCCCCCGCCGCCGTTTGGCCACGGCCGGGGGGCGGGAGCGGGGGCGGGGGCCGGGGCCGGTTCTCCGGGCCGGCCGGCCGCAAGGCGCCGGGTCCTGTGCTCGGCGGGTGGCGTGGGGGCAAGGGTGGCCTTGCTGGGGCTAAGGGGCCGTGGTGACTCAATGGTGGCTCCCAGTGGGTTAAGGGCCGACTGCCGTCGGGCAGGAGGGCCGGCCCGGGCTGCGGCCGGGCTGCGCCTAGCGCCGCGTGGGCGGGCAGCGGGGAGGCCCAAGGGACCGCGGGCCCCGGGCCCTGAAGCCTCCGGGGCCACGTCCCTGTGAGCGACGTGCGGGATGTGGGGCGGGGCGCCAAGCGCCGAACGGTTTGGTGGGTCCCGCCCGCCCTGGGCAGGGAGGTCGCCAACCCCTCCGCCACCCCCCCCCGCCCCGGTACCCGAGGCCGCCCTCGCCCTGCCTGGGCGGGCGGCGGGGCCCTGCCGGGGCGGGCTGGCCGCCGGGCTGTCAGTAAGGCGCAAGCGCCAGCCAAGCTGGGCCTCAAGAGGCACTCGGCGGGCCCCTCTCGCGTCTACGGCCATACCACCCTGAACGCGCCCGATCTCGTCTGATCTCGGAAGCTAAGCAGGGTCGGGCCTGGTTAGTACTTGGATGGGAGACCGCCTGGGAATACCGGGTGCTGTAGGCTTTTTGCCTCCCGCTCCGCCTTCTCCTTTAGTCGCCCGCGGCCGAGGCCGCCGCCTCCGCCCCCCCGCCGGGCACCGCCGCAGGCCCCACCTCCACCGGCCCCTCCCACCACAGCGCGCCAGAGGGGGCGCTCCCCGCCGGCCTGGCCGGCCAGGAGGCCAGAAGGCGGCCCTGGAAGGCAGCCGCACCCCAGCCGCTCCCGTGGTGGCTGGCCCGGACCCAGACTCCGCCTCAGGCCGGGGTGCCGTCCGTGCGGCCCGCGAGGCCCTCGACCTGCGCTTGGCCGCGCCCACCAGAGCCCAGCCGCGCCGCAGCCAGCTGTCTGCCCGTGTGTCTCTCCGCAGCTCCCTCCGGGAAATGCCCCCCCCTGTCCGCCGTTTCGGCACGCCCGGGGGCGGGGGCGGGGGCGGGAGCGGGTGCGGGGTCGCGGGCCGGGGCCGCTTCCCCGGGCCTGCCGGACACCGGGGGCGGGGTCCTGTGCTCGGCGGGCGGCGTGGGGGCAAGGGTGGCCTTGCTGTGGCTAAGGGGCCGTGCCCACTCAGTGGTGGCTCCCAGTGGCTCCGGGCCAGCTGCTGGCCTCAAGAGGCACTCGGCGGGCCCCTCTCGCGTCTACGGCCATACCACCCTGAACGCGCCCGATCTCGTCTGATCTCGGAAGCTAAGCAGGGTCGGGCCTGGTTAGTACTTGGATGGGAGACCGCCTGGGAATACCGGGTGCTGTAGGCTTTTTGCCTCCCGCTCCGCCCTCTCCTTTAGTCGCCCGCCGCCGGGCACCGCAGCAGGCCCCACCTACCTCCGACCCCTCCCACCACAGCGCGCCAGAGGGGGCGCTCTCCACCTGCCTGGCCGGCCAGGCGGCCAGAAGGCGGCCCTGGAAGGCAGCCGCCTCCCAGCCGCTCCCGGGGTGGCTGGCCTGGACCCAGACTCCGCCTCAGGCCCGGGTGCCGGCCGTGCGGCCCGCGAGCCCCTTGACCTGCACCTGGCCGCCCCCACTAGCGCCCGGCCCCGGCGCAGCCACCTATCTGCCGGTGTGTCTCTCCACAGCTCCCTCCGGAAAGAGCCCCACCCCGCCTCCCCCCCCCGCCGCCGTTTGGCCACGGACGGGGGGCGGGAGCGGGGGCGGGGGCCGGGGCCGGTTCTCCGGGCCGGCCGGCCGCAAGGCGCCGGGTCCTGTGCTCGGCGGGTGGCGTGGGGGCAAGGGTGGCCTTGCTGGGGCTAAGGGGCCGTGGTGACTCAATGGTGGCTCCCAGTGGGTTAAGGGCCGACTGCCGTCGGGCAGGAGGGCCGGCCCGGGCTGCGGCCGGGCTGCCCCTAGCGCCGCGTGGGCGGGCAGCGGGGAGGCCCAAGGGACCGCGGGCCCCGGGCCCTGAAGCCTCCGGGGCCACGTCCCTGTGAGCGACGTGCGGGATGTGGGGCAGGGCGCCAAGCGCCGAACGGTTTGGTGGGTCCCGCCCGCCCTGGGCAGGGAGGTCGCCAACCCCTCCGCCACCCCCCCCCGCCCCGGTACCCGAGGCCGCCCTCGCCCTGCCTGGGCGGGCGGCGGGGCCCTGCCAGGGCGGGCTGGCCGCCGGGCTGGCAGTAAGGCGCAAGCGCCAGCCAAGCTGGGCCTCAAGAGGCACTCGGCGGGCCCCTCTCGCGTCTACGGCCATACCACCCTGAACGCGCCCGATCTCGTCTGATCTCGGAAGCTAAGCAGGGTCGGGCCTGGTTAGTACTTGGATGGGAGACCGCCTGGGAATACCGGGTGCTGTAGGCTTTTTGCCTCCCGCTCCGCCTTCTCCTTTAGTCGCCCGCGGCCGAGGCCGCCGCCTCCGCCCCCCCGCCGGGCACCGCCGCAGGCCCCACCTCCACCGGCCCCTCCCACCACAGCGCGCCAGAGGGGGCGCTCCCCGCCGGCCTGGCCGGCCAGGAGGCCAGAAGGCGGCCCTGGAAGGCAGCCGCACCCCAGCCGCTCCCGTGGTGGCTGGCCCGGACCCAGACTCCGCCTCAGGCCGGGGTGCCGTCCGTGCGGCCCGCGAGGCCCTCGACCTGCGCTTGGCCGCGCCCACCAGAGCCCAGCCGCGCCGAAAAGCCCCCCCCCCTCCGCCGTTTCGCCACGCCCGGGGGCGGGGCGGGGGCGGGAGCGGGTGCGGGTTCGCGGGCCGGGGCCGCTTCCCCGGGCCTGCCGGACACCGGGGGCGGGGTCCTGTGCTCGGCGGGCGGCGTGGGGGCAAGGGTGGCCTTGCTGTGGCTAAGGGGCCGTGCCCACTCAGTGGTGGCTCCCAGTGGCTCCGGGCCAGCTGCTGGCCGGCCGGAGGGCCGGCCTGGCCGTGGCTGGGCTGCGCCTAACTCCGCGTGGGCGGGCAGGGGGGGGGATGCCCAAGGGACCGCGGCCGCCGGGCCCTGAAGCCTCCGGGGCCACGTCCCTGTGAGCGTCGAGCGGGATCTGCGGCGGGGCGCCAAGCGCCGACGGGCCTGGAGCGTCCCGCCCGCCCTGGGCTGCGAGGTCGCCCACCACTCCGCCGACCCCCGGGTCCCCGAGGCCTCCTGTCGCCTGCCTGGGCGGGCGGCAGGGCCCTGCCGGAGAGGGCTGGCCGCCGGCATGGCGGTAAGGCGCAAGCGCCAGCCAAGCTGGGCCTCAAGAGGCACCCCGCCGGCCCCTCCTGCGTCTACGGCCATACCACCCTGAACGCGCCCGATCTCGTCTGATCTCGGAAGCTAAGCAGGGTCGGGCCTGGTTAGTACTTGGATGGGAGACCGCCTGGGAATACCGGGTGCTGTAGGCTTTTTGCCTCCCGCTCCGCCCTCTCCTTTAGTCGCCCGCCGCCTCCGCCCCCCGCCGCCGGGCACCGCAGCAGGCCCCACCTACCTCCGACCCCTCCCACCACAGCGCGCCAGAGGGGGCGCTCTCCACCTGCCTGGCCGGCCAGGCGGCCAGAAGGCGGCCCTGGAAGGCAGCCGCCTCCCAGCCGCTCCCGGGGTGGCTGGCCTGGACCCAGACTCCGCCTCAGGCCCGGGTGCCGGCCGTGCGGCCCGCGAGCCCCTTGACCTGCACCTGGCCGCCCCCACTAGCGCCCGGCCCCGGCGCAGCCACCTATCTGCCGGTGTGTCTCTCCACAGCTCCCTCCGGAAAGAGCCCCACCCCGCCTCCCCCCCCCGCCGCCGTTTGGCCACGGACGGGGGGCGGGAGCGGGGGCGGGGGCCGGGGCCGGTTCTCCGGGCCGGCCGGCCGCAAGGCGCCGGGTCCTGTGCTCGGCGGGTGGCGTGGGGGCAAGGGTGGCCTTGCTGGGGCTAAGGGGCCGTGGTGACTCAATGGTGGCTCCCAGTGGGTTAAGGGCCGACTGCCGTCGGGCAGGAGGGCCGGCCCGGGCTGCGGCCGGGCTGCCCCTAGCGCCGCGTGGGCGGGCAGCGGGGAGGCCCAAGGGACCGCGGGCCCCGGGCCCTGAAGCCTCCGGGGCCACGTCCCTGTGAGCGACGTGCGGGATGTGGGGCAGGGCGCCAAGCGCCGAACGGTTTGGTGGGTCCCGCCCGCCCTGGGCAGGGAGGTCGCCAACCCCTCCGCCACCCCCCCCCGCCCCGGTACCCGAGGCCGCCCTCGCCCTGCCTGGGCGGGCGGCGGGGCCCTGCCAGGGCGGGCTGGCCGCCGGGCTGGCAGTAAGGCGCAAGCGCCAGCCAAGCTGGGCCTCAAGAGGCACTCGGCGGGCCCCTCTCGCGTCTACGGCCATACCACCCTGAACGCGCCCGATCTCGTCTGATCTCGGAAGCCAAGCAGGGTCGGGCCTGGTTAGTACTTGGATGGGAGACCGCCTGGGAATACCGGGTGCTGTAGGCTTTTTGCCTCCCGCTCCGCCTTCTCCTTTAGTCGCCCGCGGCCGAGGCCGCCGCCTCCGCCCCCCCGCCGGGCACCGCCGCAGGCCCCACCTCCACCGGCCCCTCCCACCACAGCGCGCCAGAGGGGGCGCTCCCCGCCGGCCTGGCCGGCCAGGAGGCCAGAAGGCGGCCCTGGAAGGCAGCCGCACCCCAGCCGCTCCCGTGGTGGCTGGCCCGGACCCAGACTCCGCCTCAGGCCGGGGTGCCGTCCGTGCGGCCCGCGAGGCCCTCGACCTGCGCTTGGCCGCGCCCACCAGAGCCCAGCCGCGCCGAAAAGCCCCCCCCCCTCCGCCGTTTCGCCACGCCCGGGGGCGGGGCGGGGGCGGGAGCGGGTGCGGGTTCGCGGGCCGGGGCCGCTTCCCCGGGCCTGCCGGACACCGGGGGCGGGGTCCTGTGCTCGGCGGGCGGCGTGGGGGCAAGGGTGGCCTTGCTGTGGCTAAGGGGCCGTGCCCACTCAGTGGTGGCTCCCAGTGGCTCCGGGCCAGCTGCTGGCCGGCCGGAGGGCCGGCCTGGCCGTGGCTGGGCTGCGCCTAACTCCGCGTGGGCGGGCAGGGGGGGGGATGCCCAAGGGACCGCGGCCGCCGGGCCCTGAAGCCTCCGGGGCCACGTCCCTGTGAGCGTCGAGCGGGATCTGCGGCGGGGCGCCAAGCGCCGACGGGCCTGGAGCGTCCCGCCCGCCCTGGGCTGCGAGGTCGCCCACCACTCCGCCGACCCCCGGGTCCCCGAGGCCTCCTGTCGCCTGCCTGGGCGGGCGGCAGGGCCCTGCCGGAGAGGGCTGGCCGCCGGCATGGCGGTAAGGCGCAAGCGCCAGCCAAGCTGGGCCTCAAGAGGCACCCCGCCGGCCCCTCCTGCGTCTACGGCCATACCACCCTGAACGCGCCCGATCTCGTCTGATCTCGGAAGCTAAGCAGGGTCGGGCCTGGTTAGTACTTGGATGGGAGACCGCCTGGGAATACCGGGTGCTGTAGGCTTTTTGCCTCCCGCTCCGCCCTCTCCTTTAGTCGCCCGCCGCCTCCGCCCCCCGCCGCCGGGCACCGCAGCAGGCCCCACCTACCTCCGACCCCTCCCACCACAGCGCGCCAGAGGGGGCGCTCTCCACCTGCCTGGCCGGCCAGGCGGCCAGAAGGCGGCCCTGGAAGGCAGCCGCCTCCCAGCCGCTCCCGGGGTGGCTGGCCTGGACCCAGACTCCGCCTCAGGCCCGGGTGCGGGCCGTGCGGCCCGCGAGCCCCTTGACCTGCACCTGGCCGCCCCCACTAGCGCCCGGCCCCGGCGCAGCCACCTATCTGCCGGTGTGTCTCTCCACAGCTCCCTCCGGAAAGAGCCCCACCCCGCCCCCCCCCCCCGCCGCCGTTTGGCCACGGCCGGGGGGCGGGAGCGGGGGCGGGGGCCGGGGCCGGTTCTCCGGGCCGGCCGGCCGCAAGGCGCCGGGTCCTGTGCTCGGCGGGTGGCGTGGGGGCAAGGGTGGCCTTGCTGGGGCTAAGGGGCCGTGGTGACTCAATGGTGGCTCCCAGTGGGTTAAGGGCCGACTGCCGTCGGGCAGGAGGGCCGGCCCGGGCTGCGGCCGGGCTGCGCCTAGCGCCGCGTGGGCGGGCAGCGGGGAGGCCCAAGGGACCGCGGGCCCCGGGCCCTGAAGCCTCCGGGGCCACGTCCCTGTGAGCGACGTGCGGGATGTGGGGCGGGGCGCCAAGCGCCGAACGGTTTGGTGGGTCCCGCCCGCCCTGGGCAGGGAGGTCGCCAACCCCTCCGCCACCCCCCCCGCCCCGGTACCCGAGGCCGCCCTCGCCCTGCCTGGGCGGGCGGCGGGGCCCTGCCGGGGCGGGCTGGCCGCCGGGCTGGCAGTAAGGCGCAAGCGCCAGCCAAGCTGGGCCTCAAGAGGCACTCGGCGGGCCCCTCTCGCGTCTACGGCCATACCACCCTGAACGCGCCCGATCTCGTCTGATCTCGGAAGCTAAGCAGGGTCGGGCCTGGTTAGTACTTGGATGGGAGACCGCCTGGGAATACCGGGTGCTGTAGGCTTTTTGCCTCCCGCTCCGCCTTCTCCTTTAGTCGCCCGCGGCCGAGGCCGCCGCCTCCGCCCCCCCGCCGGGCACCGCCGCAGGCCCCACCTCCACCGGCCCCTCCCACCACAGCGCGCCAGAGGGGGCGCTCCCCGCCGGCCTGGCCGGCCAGGAGGCCAGAAGGCGGCCCTGCAAGGCAGCCGCACCCCAGCCGCTCCCGTGGTGGCTGGCCCGGACCCAGACTCCGCCTCAGGCCGGGGTGCCGTCCGTGCGGCCCGCGAGGCCCTCGACCTGCGCTTGGCCGCGCCCACCAGAGCCCAGCCACGCCGCAGCCAGCTGTCTGCCCGTGTGTCTCTCCGCAGCTCCCTCCGGGAAAAGCCCCCCCCCCTCCGCCGTTTCGGCACGCCCGGGGGCGGGGGCGGGGGCGGGAGCGGGTGCGGGGTCGCGGGCCGGGGCCGCTTCCCCGGGCCTGCCGGACACTGGGGGCGGGGTCCTGTGCTCGGCGGGCGGCGTGGGGGCAAGGGTGGCCTTGCTGTGGCTAAGGGGCCGTGCCCACTCAGTGGTGGCTCCCAGTGGCTCCGGGCCAGCTGCTGGCCGGCCGGAGGGCCGGCCTGGCCGTGGCTGGGCTGCGCCTAACTCCGCGTGGGCGGGCAGGGGGGGGGATGCCCAAGGGACCGCGGCCGCCGGGCCCTGAAGCCTCCGGGGCCACGTCCCTGTGAGCGTCGAGCGGGATCTGCGGCGGGGCGCCAAGCGCCGACGGGCCTGGAGCGTCCCGCCCGCCCTGGGCTGCGAGGTCGCCCACCACTCCGCCGATCCCCGGGTCCCCGAGGCCTCCTGTCGCCTGCCTGGGCGGGCGGCAGGGCCCTGCCGGAGAGGGCTGGCCGCCGGCATGGCGGTAAGGCGCAAGCGCCAGCCAAGCTGGGCCTCAAGAGGCACCCCGCCGGCCCCTCCTGCGTCTACGGCCATAGCACCCTGAACGCGCCCGATCTCGTCTGATCTCGGAAGCTAAGCAGGGTCGGGCCTGGTTAGTACTTGGATGGGAGACCGCCTGGGAATACCGGGTGCTGTAGGCTTTTTGCCTCCCGCTCCGCCCTCTCCTTTAGTCGCCCGCCGCCTCCGCCCCCCGCCGCCGGGCACCGCAGCAGGCCCCACCTACCTCCGACCCCTCCCACCACAGCGCGCCAGAGGGGGCGCTCTCCACCTGCCTGGCCGGCCAGGCGGCCAGAAGGCGGCCCTGGAAGGCAGCCGCCTCCCAGCCGCTCCCGGGGTGGCTGGCCTGGACCCAGACTCCGCCTCAGGCCCGGGTGCCGGCCGTGCGGCCCGCGAGCCCCTTGACCTGCACCTGGCCGCCCCCACTAGCGCCCGGCCCCGGCGCAGCCACCTATCTGCCGGTGTGTCTCTCCACAGCTCCCTCCGGAAAGAGCCCCACCCCGCCTCCCCCCCCCGCCGCCGTTTGGCCACGGACGGGGGGCGGGAGCGGGGGCGGGGGCCGGGGCCGGTTCTCCGGGCCGGCCGGCCGCAAGGCGCCGGGTCCTGTGCTCGGCGGGTGGCGTGGGGGCAAGGGTGGCCTTGCTGGGGCTAAGGGGCCGTGGTGACTCAATGGTGGCTCCCAGTGGGTTAAGGGCCGACTGCCGTCGGGCAGGAGGGCCGGCCCGGGCTGCGGCCGGGCTGCCCCTAGCGCCGCGTGGGCGGGCAGCGGGGAGGCCCAAGGGACCGCGGGCCCCGGGCCCTGAAGCCTCCGGGGCCACGTCCCTGTGAGCGACGTGCGGGATGTGGGGCAGGGCGCCAAGCGCCGAACGGTTTGGTGGGTCCCGCCCGCCCTGGGCAGGGAGGTCGCCAACCCCTCCGCCACCCCCCCCCGCCCCGGTACCCGAGGCCGCCCTCGCCCTGCCTGGGCGGGCGGCGGGGCCCTGCCAGGGCGGGCTGGCCGCCGGGCTGGCAGTAAGGCGCAAGCGCCAGCCAAGCTGGGCCTCAAGAGGCACTCGGCGGGCCCCTCTCGCGTCTACGGCCATACCACCCTGAACGCGCCCGATCTCGTCTGATCTCGGAAGCTAAGCAGGGTCGGGCCTGGTTAGTACTTGGATGGGAGACCGCCTGGGAATACCGGGTGCTGTAGGCTTTTTGCCTCCCGCTCCGCCTTCTCCTTTAGTCGCCCGCGGCCGAGGCCGCCGCCTCCGCCCCCCCGCCGGGCACCGCCGCAGGCCCCACCTCCACCGGCCCCTCCCACCACAGCGCGCCAGAGGGGGCGCTCCCCGCCGGCCTGGCCGGCCAGGAGGCCAGAAGGCGGCCCTGGAAGGCAGCCGCACCCCAGCCGCTCCCGTGGTGGCTGGCCCGGACCCAGACTCCGCCTCAGGCCGGGGTGCCGTCCGTGCGGCCCGCGAGGCCCTCGACCTGCGCTTGGCCGCGCCCACCAGAGCCCAGCCACGCCGCAGCCAGCTGTCTGCCCGTGTGTCTCTCCGCAGCTCCCTCCGGGAAAAGCCCCCCCCCCTCCGCCGTTTCGGCACGCCCGGGGGCGGGGGCGGGGGCGGGAGCGGGTGCGGGGTCGCGGGCCGGGGCCGCTTCCCCGGGCCTGCCGGACACTGGGGGCGGGGTCCTGTGCTCGGCGGGCGGCGTGGGGGCAAGGGTGGCCTTGCTGTGGCTAAGGGGCCGTGCCCACTCAGTGGTGGCTCCCAGTGGCTCCGGGCCAGCTGCTGGCCGGCCGGAGGGCCGGCCTGGCCGTGGCTGGGCTGCGCCTAACTCCGCGTGGGCGGGCAGGGGGGGGGATGCCCAAGGGACCGCGGCCGCCGGGCCCTGAAGCCTCCGGGGCCACGTCCCTGTGAGCGTCGAGCGGGATCTGCGGCGGGGCGCCAAGCGCCGACGGGCCTGGAGCGTCCCGCCCGCCCTGGGCTGCGAGGTCGCCCACCACTCCGCCGACCCCCGGGTCCCCGAGGCCTCCTGTCGCCTGCCTGGGCGGGCGGCAGGGCCCTGCCGGAGAGGGCTGGCCGCCGGCATGGCGGTAAGGCGCAAGCGCCAGCCAAGCTGGGCCTCAAGAGGCACCCCGCCGGCCCCTCCTGCGTCTACGGCCATACCACCCTGAACGCGCCCGATCTCGTCTGATCTCGGAAGCTAAGCAGGGTCGGGCCTGGTTAGTACTTGGATGGGAGACCGCCTGGGAATACCGGGTGCTGTAGGCTTTTTGCCTCCCGCTCCGCCCTCTCCTTTAGTCGCCCGCCGCCTCCGCCCCCCGCCGCCGGGCACCGCAGCAGGCCCCACCTACCTCCGACCCCTCCCACCACAGCGCGCCAGAGGGGGCGCTCTCCACCTGCCTGGCCGGCCAGGCGGCCAGAAGGCGGCCCTGGAAGGCAGCCGCCTCCCAGCCGCTCCCGGGGTGGCTGGCCTGGACCCAGACTCCGCCTCAGGCCCGGGTGCCGGCCGTGCGGCCCGCGAGCCCCTTGACCTGCACCTGGCCGCCCCCACTAGCGCCCGGCCCCGGCGCAGCCACCTATCTGCCGGTGTGTCTCTCCACAGCTCCCTCCGGAAAGAGCCCCACCCCGCCTCCCCCCCCCGCCGCCGTTTGGCCACGGACGGGGGGCGGGAGCGGGGGCGGGGGCCGGGGCCGGTTCTCCAGGCCGGCCGGCCGCAAGGCGCCGGGTCCTGTGCTCGGCGGGTGGCGTGGGGGCAAGGGTGGCCTTGCTGGGGCTAAGGGGCCGTGGTGACTCAATGGTGGCTCCCAGTGGGTTAAGGGCCGACTGCCGTCGGGCAGGAGGGCCGGCCCGGGCTGCGGCCGGGCTGCCCCTAGCGCCGCGTGGGCGGGCAGCGGGGAGGCCCAAGGGACCGCGGGCCCCGGGCCCTGAAGCCTCCGGGGCCACGTCCCTGTGAGCGACGTGCGGGATGTGGGGCAGGGCGCCAAGCGCCGAACGGTTTGGTGGGTCCCGCCCGCCCTGGGCAGGGAGGTCGCCAACCCCTCCGCCACCCCCCCCCGCCCCGGTACCCGAGGCCGCCCTCGCCCTGCCTGGGCGGGCGGCGGGGCCCTGCCAGGGCGGGCTGGCCGCCGGGCTGGCAGTAAGGCGCAAGCGCCAGCCAAGCTGGGCCTCAAGAGGCACTCGGCGGGCCCCTCTCGCGTCTACGGCCATACCACCCTGAACGCGCCCGATCTCGTCTGATCTCGGAAGCTAAGCAGGGTCGGGCCTGGTTAGTACTTGGATGGGAGACCGCCTGGGAATACCGGGTGCTGTAGGCTTTTTGCCTCCCGCTCCGCCTTCTCCTTTAGTCGCCCGCGGCCGAGGCCGCCGCCTCCGCCCCCCCGCCGGGCACCGCCGCAGGCCCCACCTCCACCGGCCCCTCCCACCACAGCGCGCCAGAGGGGGCGCTCCCCGCCGGCCTGGCCGGCCAGGAGGCCAGAAGGCGGCCCTGGAAGGCAGCCGCACCCCAGCCGCTCCCGTGGTGGCTGGCCCGGACCCAGACTCCGCCTCAGGCCGGGGTGCCGTCCGTGCGGCCCGCGAGGCCCTCGACCTGCGCTTGGCCGCGCCCACCAGAGCCCAGCCGCGCCGAAAAGCCCCCCCCCCTCCGCCGTTTCGCCACGCCCGGGGGCGGGGCGGGGGCGGGAGCGGGTGCGGGTTCGCGGGCCGGGGCCGCTTCCCCGGGCCTGCCGGACACCGGGGGCGGGGTCCTGTGCTCGGCGGGCGGCGTGGGGGCAAGGGTGGCCTTGCTGTGGCTAAGGGGCCGTGCCCACTCAGTGGTGGCTCCCAGTGGCTCCGGGCCAGCTGCTGGCCGGCCGGAGGGCCGGCCTGGCCGTGGCTGGGCTGCGCCTAACTCCGCGTGGGCGGGCAGGGGGGGGGATGCCCAAGGGACCGCGGCCGCCGGGCCCTGAAGCCTCCGGGGCCACGTCCCTGTGAGCGTCGAGCGGGATCTGCGGCGGGGCGCCAAGCGCCGACGGGCCTGGAGCGTCCCGCCCGCCCTGGGCTGCGAGGTCGCCCACCACTCCGCCGACCCCCGGGTCCCCGAGGCCTCCTGTCGCCTGCCTGGGCGGGCGGCAGGGCCCTGCCGGAGAGGGCTGGCCGCCGGCATGGCGGTAAGGCGCAAGCGCCAGCCAAGCTGGGCCTCAAGAGGCATCCCGCCGGCCCCTCCTGCGTCTACGGCCATACCACCCTGAACGCGCCCGATCTCGTCTGATCTCGGAAGCTAAGCAGGGTCGGGCCTGGTTAGTACTTGGATGGGAGACCGCCTGGGAATACCGGGTGCTGTAGGCTTTTTGCCTCCCGCTCCGCCCTCTCCTTTAGTCGCCCGCCGCCTCCGCCCCCCGCCGCCGGGCACCGCAGCAGGCCCCACCTACCTCCGACCCCTCCCACCACAGCGCGCCAGAGGGGGCGCTCTCCACCTGCCTGGCCGGCCAGGCGGCCAGAAGGCGGCCCTGGAAGGCAGCCGCCTCCCAGCCGCTCCCGGGGTGGCTGGCCTGGACCCAGACTCCGCCTCAGGCCCGGGTGCGGGCCGTGCGGCCCGCGAGCCCCTTGACCTGCACCTGGCCGCCCCCACTAGCGCCCGGCCCCGGCGCAGCCACCTATCTGCCGGTGTGTCTCTCCACAGCTCCCTCCGGAAAGAGCCCCACCCCGCCCCCCCCCCCCCGCCGCCGTTTGGCCACGGCCGGGGGGCGGGAGCGGGGGCGGGGGCCGGGGCCGGTTCTCCGGGCCGGCCGGCCGCAAGGCGCCGGGTCCTGTGCTCGGCGGGTGGCGTGGGGGCAAGGGTGGCCTTGCTGGGGCTAAGGGGCCGTGGTGACTCAATGGTGGCTCCCAGTGGGTTAAGGGCCGACCGCCGTCGGGCAGGAGGGCCGGCCCGGGCTGCGGCCGGGCTGCGCCTAGCGCCGCGTGGGCGGGCAGCGGGGAGGCCCAAGGGACCGCGGGCCCCGGGCCCTGAAGCCTCCGGGGCCACGTCCCTGTGAGCGACGTGCGGGATGTGGGGCGGGGCGCCAAGCGCCGAACGGTTTGGTGGGTCCCGCCCGCCCTGGGCAGGGAGGTCGCCAACCCCTCCGCCACCCCCCCCGCCCCGGTACCCGAGGCCGCCCTCGCCCTGCCTGGGCGGGCGGCGGGGCCCTGCCGGGGCGGGCTGGCCGCCGGGCTGGCAGTAAGGCGCAAGCGCCAGCCAAGCTGGGCCTCAAGAGGCACTCGGCGGGCCCCTCTCGCGTCTACGGCCATACCACCCTGAACGCGCCCGATCTCGTCTGATCTCGGAAGCTAAGCAGGGTCGGGCCTGGTTAGTACTTGGATGGGAGACCGCCTGGGAATACCGGGTGCTGTAGGCTTTTTGCCTCCCGCTCCGCCTTCTCCTTTAGTCGCCCGCGGCCGAGGCCGCCGCCTCCGCCCCCCCGCCGGGCACCGCCGCAGGCCCCACCTCCACCGGCCCCTCCCACCACAGCGCGCCAGAGGGGGCGCTCCCCGCCGGCCTGGCCGGCCAAGAGGCCAGAAGGCGGCCCTGCAAGGCAGCCGCACCCCAGCCGCTCCCGTGGTGGCTGGCCCGGACCCAGACTCCGCCTCAGGCCGGGGTGCCGTCCGTGCGGCCCGCGAGGCCCTCGACCTGCGCTTGGCCGCGCCCACCAGAGCCCAGCCACGCCGCAGCCAGCTGTCTGCCCGTGTGTCTCTCCGCAGCTCCCTCCGGGAAAAGCCCCCCCCCCTCCGCCGTTTCGGCACGCCCGGGGGCGGGGGCGGGGGCGGGAGCGGGTGCGGGGTCGCGGGCCGGGGCCGCTTCCCCGGGCCTGCCGGACACCGGGGGCGGGGTCCTGTGCTCGGCGGGCGGCGTGGGGGCAAGGGTGGCCTTGCTGTGGCTAAGGGGCCGTGCCCACTCAGTGGTGGCTCCCAGTGGCTCCGGGCCAGCTGCTGGCCGGCCGGAGGGCCGGCCTGGCCGTGGCTGGGCTGCGCCTAACTCCGCGTGGGCGGGCAGGGGGGGGGATGCCCAAGGGACCGCGGCCGCCGGGCCCTGAAGCCTCCGGGGCCACGTCCCTGTGAGCGTCGAGCGGGATCTGCGGCGGGGCGCCAAGCGCCGACGGGCCTGGAGCGTCCCGCCCGCCCTGGGCTGCGAGGTCGCCCACCACTCCGCCGACCCCCGGGTCCCCGAGGCCTCCTGTCGCCTGCCTGGGCGGGCGGCAGGGCCCTGCCGGAGAGGGCTGGCCGCCGGCATGGCGGTAAGGCGCAAGCGCCAGCCAAGCTGGGCCTCAGAGGCACCCCGCCGGCCCCTCCTGCGTCTACGGCCATACCACCCTGAACGCGCCCGATCTCGTCTGATCTCGGAAGCTAAGCAGGGTCGGGCCTGGTTAGTACTTGGATGGGAGACCGCCTGGGAATACCGGGTGCTGTAGGCTTTTTGCCTCCCGCTCCGCCCTCTCCTTTAGTCGCCCGCCGCCTCCGCCCCCCGCCGCCGGGCACCGCAGCAGGCCCCACCTACCTCCGACCCCTCCCAGCACAGCGCGCCAGAGGGGGCGCTCTCCACCTGCCTGGCCGGCCAGGCGGCCAGAAGGCGGCCCTGGAAGGCAGCCGCCTCCCAGCCGCTCCCGGGGTGGCTGGCCTGGACCCAGACTCCGCCTCAGGCCCGGGTGCCGGCCGTGCGGCCCGCGAGCCCCTTGACCTGCACCTGGCCGCCCCCACTAGCGCCCGGCCCCGGCGCAGCCACCTATCTGCCGGTGTGTCTCTCCACAGCTCCCTCCGGAAAGAGCCCCACCCCGCCCCCCCCCCGCCGCCGTTTGGCCACGGCCAGGGGGCGGGAGCGGGGGCGGGGGCCGGGGCCGGTTCTCCGGGCCGGCCGGCCGCAAGGCGCCGGGTCCTGTGCTCGGCGGGTGGCGTGGGGGCAAGGGTGGCCTTGCTGGGGCTAAGGGGCCGTGGTGACTCAATGGTGGCTCCCAGTGGGTTAAGGGCCGACTGCCGTCGGGCAGGAGGGCCGGCCCGGGCTGCGGCCGGGCTGCGCCTAGCGCCGCGTGGGCGGGCAGCGGGGAGGCCCAAGGGACCGCGGGCCCCGGGCCCTGAAGCCTCCGGGGCCACGTCCCTGTGAGCGACGTGCGGGATGTGGGGCGGGGCGCCAAGCGCCGAACGGTTTGGTGGGTCCCGCCCGCCCTGGGCAGGGAGGTCGCCAACCCCTCCGCCACCCCCCCCGCCCCGGTACCCGAGGCCGCCCTCGCCCTGCCTGGGCGGGCGGCGGGGCCCTGCCGGGGCGGGCTGGCCGCCGGGCTGGCAGTAAGGCGCAAGCGCCAGCCAAGCTGGGCCTCAAGAGGCACTCGGCGGGCCCCTCTCGCGTCTACAGCCATACCACCCTGAACGCGCCCGATCTCGTCTGATCTCGGAAGCTAAGCAGGGTCGGGCCTGGTTAGTACTTGGATGGGAGACCGCCTGGGAATACCGGGTGCTGTAGGCTTTTTGCCTCCCGCTCCGCCTTCTCCTTTAGTCGCCCGCGGCCGAGGCCGCCGCCTCCGACCCCCGCCGGGCACCGCCGCAGGCCCCACCTCCACCGGCCCCTCCCACCACAGCGCGCCAGAGGGGGCGCTCCCCGCCGGCCTGGCCGGCCAGGAGGCCAGAAGGCGGCCCTGCAAGGCAGCCGCACCCCAGCCGCTCCCGTGGTGGCTGGCCCGGACCCAGACTCCGCCTCAGGCCGGGGTGCCGTCCGTGCGGCCCGCGAGGCCCTCGACCTGCGCTTGGCCGCGCCCACCAGAGCCCAGCCGCGCCGAAAAGCCCCCCCCCCTCCGCCGTTTCGCCACGCCCGGGGGCGGGGGCGGGGGCGGGAGCGGGTGCGGGGTCGCGGGCCGGGGCCGCTTCCCCGGGCCTGCCGGACACCGGGGGCGGGGTCCTGTGCTCGGCGGGCGGCGTGGGGGCAAGGGTGGCCTTGCTGTGGCTAAGGGGCCGTGCCCACTCAGTGGTGGCTCCCAGTGGCTCCGGGCCAGCTGCTGGCCGGCCGGAGGGCCGGCCTGGCCGTGGCTGGGCTGCGCCTAACTCCGCGTGGGCGGGCAGGGGGGGGGATGCCCAAGGGACCGCGGCCGCCGGGCCCTGAAGCCTCCGGGGCCACGTCCCTGTGAGCGTCGAGCGGGATCTGCGGCGGGGCGCCAAGCGCCGACGGGCCTGGAGCGTCCCGCCCGCCCTGGGCTGCGAGGTCGCCCACCACTCCGCCGACCCCCGGGTCCCCGAGGCCTCCTGTCGCCTGCCTGGGCGGGCGGCAGGGCCCTGCCGGAGAGGGCTGGCCGCCGGCATGGCGGTAAGGCGCAAGCGCCAGCCAAGCTGGGCCTCAAGAGGCACCCCGCCGGCCCCTCCTGCGTCTACGGCCATACCACCCTGAACGCGCCCGATCTCGTCTGATCTCGGAAGCTAAGCAGGGTCGGGCCTGGTTAGTACTTGGATGGGAGACCGCCTGGGAATACCGGGTGCTGTAGGCTTTTTGCCTCCCGCTCCGCCCTCTCCTTTAGTCGCCCGCCGCCTCCGCCCCCCGCCGCCGGGCACCGCAGCAGGCCCCACCTACCTCCGACCCCTCCCACCACAGCGCGCCAGAGGGGGCGCTCTCCACCTGCCTGGCCGGCCAGGCGGCCAGAAGGCGGCCCTGGAAGGCAGCCGCCTCCCAGCCGCTCCCGGGGTGGCTGGCCTGGACCCAGACTCCGCCTCAGGCCCGGGTGCCGGCCGTGCAGCCCGCGAGCCCCTTGACCTGCACCTGGCCGCCCCCACTAGCGCCCGGCCCCGGCGCAGCCACCTATCTGCCGGTGTGTCTCTCCACAGCTCCCTCCGGAAAGAGCCCCACCCCGCCCCCCCCCCCGCCGCCGTTTGGCCACGGCCGGGGGGCGGGAGCGGGGGCGGGGGCCGGGGTCGGTTCTCCGGGCCGGCCGGCCGCAAGGCGCCGGGTCCTGTGCTCGGCGGGTGGCGTGGGGGCAAGGGTGGCCTTGCTGGGGCTAAGGGGCCGTGGTGACTCAATGGTGGCTCCCAGTGGGTTAAGGGCCGACTGCCGTCGGGCAGGAGGGCCGGCCCGGGCTGCGGCCGGGCTGCGCCTAGCGCCGCGTGGGCGGGCAGCGGGGAGGCCCAAGGGACCGCGGGCCCCGGGCCCTGAAGCCTCCGGGGCCACGTCCCTGTGAGCGACGTGCGGGATGTGGGGCGGGACGCCAAGCGCCGAACGGTTTGGTGGGTCCCGCCCGCCCTGGGCAGGGAGGTCGCCAACCCCTCCGCCACCCCCCCCCGCCCCGGTACCCGAGGCCGCCCTCGCCCTGCCTGGGCGGGCGGCGGGGCCCTGCCGGGGCGGGCTGGCCGCCGGGCTGGCAGTAAGGCGCAAGCGCCAGCCAAGCTGGGCCTCAAGAGGCACTCGGCGGGCCCCTCTCACGTCTACGGACATACCACCCTGAACGCGCCCGATCTCGTCTGATCTCGGAAGCTAAGCAGGGTCGGGCCTGGTTAGTACTTGGATGGGAGACCGCCTGGGAATACCGGGTGCTGTAGGCTTTTTGCCTCCCGCTCCGCCTTCTCCTTTAGTCGCCCGCGGCCGAGGCCGCCGCCTCCGCCCCCCGGCCGGGCACCGCCGCAGGCCCCACCTCCACCGGCCCCTCCCACCACAGCGCGCCAGAGGGGGCGCTCCCCGCCGGCCTGGCCGGCCAGGAGGCCAGAAGGCGGCCCTGCAAGGCAGCCGCACCCCAGCCGCTCCCGTAGTGGCTGGCCCGGACCCAGACTCCGCCTCAGGCCGGGGTGCCGTCCGTGCGGCCCGCGAGGCCCTCGACCTGCGCTTGGCCGCGCCCACCAGAGCCCAGCCGCGCCGAAAAGCCCCCCCCCCTCCGCCGTTTCGCCACGCCCGGGGGCGGGGGCGGGGGCGGGAGCGGGTGCGGGGTCGCGGGCCGGGGCCGCTTCCCCGGGCCTGCCGGACACCGGGGGCGGGGTCCTGTGCTCGGCGGGCGGCGTGGGGGCAAGGGTGGCCTTGCTGTGGCTAAGGGGCCGTGCCCACTCAGTGGTGGCTCCCAGTGGCTCCGGGCCAGCTGCTGGCCGGCCGGAGGGCCGGCCTGGCCGTGGCTGGGCTGCGCCTAACTCCGCGTGGGCGGGCAGGGGGGGGGATGCCCAAGGGACCGCGGCCGCCGGGCCCTGAAGCCTCCGGGGCCACGTCCCTGTGAGCGTCGAGCGGGATCTGCGGCGGGGCGCCAAGCGCCGACGGGCCTGGAGCGTCCCGCCCGCCCTGGGCTGCGAGGTCGCCCACCACTCCGCCGACCCCCGGGTCCCCGAGGCCTCCTGTCGCCTGCCTGGGCGGGCGGCAGGGCCCTGCCGGAGAGGGCTGGCCGCCGGCATGGCGGTAAGGCGCAAGCGCCAGCCAAGCTGGGCCTCAAGAGGCACCCCGCCGGCCCCTCCTGCGTCTACGGCCATACCACCCTGAACGCGCCCGATCTCGTCTGATCTCGGAAGCTAAGCAGGGTCGGGCCTGGTTAGTACTTGGATGGGAGACCGCCTGGGAATACCGGGTGCTGTAGGCTTTTTGCCTCCCGCTCCGCCCTCTCCTTTAGTCGCCCGCCGCCTCCGCCCCCCGCCGCCGGGCACCGCAGCAGGCCCCACCTACCTCCGACCCCTCCCACCACAGCGCGCCAGAGGGGGCGCTCTCCACCTGCCTGGCCGGCCAGGCGGCCAGAAGGCGGCCCTGGAAGGCAGCCGCCTCCCAGCCGCTCCCGGGGTGGCTGGCCTGGACCCAGACTCCGCCTCAGGCCCGGGTGCCGGCCGTGCAGCCCGCGAGCCCCTTGACCTGCACCTGGCCGCCCCCACTAGCGCCCGGCCCCGGCGCAGCCACCTATCTGCCGGTGTGTCTCTCCACAGCTCCCTCCGGAAAGAGCCCCACCCCGCCCCCCCCCCCGCCGCCGTTTGGCCACGGCCGGGGGGCGGGAGCGGGGGCGGGGGCCGGGGTCGGTTCTCCGGGCCGGCCGGCCGCAAGGCGCCGGGTCCTGTGCTCGGCGGGTGGCGTGGGGGCAAGGGTGGCCTTGCTGGGGCTAAGGGGCCGTGGTGACTCAATGGTGGCTCCCAGTGGGTTAAGGGCCGACTGCCGTCGGGCAGGAGGGCCGGCCCGGGCTGCGGCCGGGCTGCGCCTAGCGCCGCGTGGGCGGGCAGCGGGGAGGCCCAAGGGACCGCGGGCCCCGGGCCCTGAAGCCTCCGGGGCCACGTCCCTGTGAGCGACGTGCGGGATGTGGGGCGGGACGCCAAGCGCCGAACGGTTTGGTGGGTCCCGCCCGCCCTGGGCAGGGAGGTCGCCAACCCCTCCGCCACCCCCCCCCGCCCCGGTACCCGAGGCCGCCCTCGCCCTGCCTGGGCGGGCGGCGGGGCCCTGCCGGGGCGGGCTGGCCGCCGGGCTGGCAGTAAGGCGCAAGCGCCAGCCAAGCTGGGCCTCAAGAGGCACTCGGCGGGCCCCTCTCACGTCTACGGACATACCACCCTGAACGCGCCCGATCTCGTCTGATCTCGGAAGCTAAGCAGGGTCGGGCCTGGTTAGTACTTGGATGGGAGACCGCCTGGGAATACCGGGTGCTGTAGGCTTTTTGCCTCCCGCTCCGCCTTCTCCTTTAGTCGCCCGCGGCCGAGGCCGCCGCCTCCGCCCCCCGGCCGGGCACCGCCGCAGGCCCCACCTCCACCGGCCCCTCCCACCACAGCGCGCCAGAGGGGGCGCTCCCCGCCGGCCTGGCCGGCCAGGAGGCCAGAAGGCGGCCCTGCAAGGCAGCCGCACCCCAGCCGCTCCCGTAGTGGCTGGCCCGGACCCAGACTCCGCCTCAGGCCGGGGTGCCGTCCGTGCGGCCCGCGAGGCCCTCGACCTGCGCTTGGCCGCGCCCACCAGAGCCCAGCCGCGCCGAAAAGCCCCCCCCCCTCCGCCGTTTCGCCACGCCCGGGGGCGGGGGCGGGGGCGGGAGCGGGTGCGGGGTCGCGGGCCGGGGCCGCTTCCCCGGGCCTGCCGGACACCGGGGGCGGGGTCCTGTGCTCGGCGGGCGGCGTGGGGGCAAGGGTGGCCTTGCTGTGGCTAAGGGGCCGTGCCCACTCAGTGGTGGCTCCCAGTGGCTCCGGGCCAGCTGCTGGCCGGCCGGAGGGCCGGCCTGGCCGTGGCTGGGCTGCGCCTAACTCCGCGTGGGCGGGCAGGGGGGGGGATGCCCAAGGGACCGCGGCCGCCGGGCCCTGAAGCCTCCGGGGCCACGTCCCTGTGAGCGTCGAGCGGGATCTGCGGCGGGGCGCCAAGCGCCGACGGGCCTGGAGCGTCCCGCCCGCCCTGGGCTGCGAGGTCGCCCACCACTCCGCCGACCCCCGGGTCCCCGAGGCCTCCTGTCGCCTGCCTGGGCGGGCGGCAGGGCCCTGCCGGAGAGGGCTGGCCGCCGGCATGGCGGTAAGGCGCAAGCGCCAGCCAAGCTGGGCCTCAAGAGGCACCCCGCCGGCCCCTCCTGCGTCTACGGCCATACCACCCTGAACGCGCCCGATCTCGTCTGATCTCGGAAGCTAAGCAGGGTCGGGCCTGGTTAGTACTTGGATGGGAGACCGCCTGGGAATACCGGGTGCTGTAGGCTTTTTGCCTCCCGCTCCGCCCTCTCCTTTAGTCGCCCGCCGCCTCCGCCCCCCGCCGCCGGGCACCGCAGCAGGCCCCACCTACCTCCGACCCCTCCCACCACAGCGCGCCAGAGGGGGCGCTCTCCACCTGCCTGGCCGGCCAGGCGGCCAGAAGGCGGCCCTGGAAGGCAGCCGCCTCCCAGCCGCTCCCGGGGTGGCTGGCCTGGACCCAGACTCCGCCTCAGGCCCGGGTGCGGGCCGTGCGGCCCGCGAGCCCCTTGACCTGCACCTGGCCGCCCCCACTAGCGCCCGGCCCCGGCGCAGCCACCTATCTGCCGGTGTGTCTCTCCACAGCTCCCTCCGGAAAGAGCCCCACCCCGCCCCCCCCCCCCGCCGCCGTTTGGCCACGGCCGGGGGGCGGGAGCGGGGGCGGGGGCCGGGGCCGGTTCTCCGGGCCGGCCGGCCGCAAGGCGCCGGGTCCTGTGCTCGGCGGGTGGCGTGGGGGCAAGGGTGGCCTTGCTGGGGCTAAGGGGCCGTGGTGACTCAATGGTGGCTCCCAGTGGGTTAAGGGCCGACTGCCGTCGGGCAGGAGGGCCGGCCCGGGCTGCGGCCGGGCTGCGCCTAGCGCCGCGTGGGCGGGCAGCGGGGAGGCCCAAGGGACCGCGGGCCCCGGGCCCTGAAGCCTCCGGGGCCACGTCCCTGTGAGCGACGTGCGGGATGTGGGGCGGGGCGCCAAGCGCCGAACGGTTTGGTGGGTCCCGCCCGCCCTGGGCAGGGAGGTCGCCAACCCCTCCGCCACCCCCCCCGCCCCGGTACCCGAGGCCGCCCTCGCCCTGCCTGGGCGGGCGGCGGGGCCCTGCCGGGGCGGGCTGGCCGCCGGGCTGGCAGTAAGGCGCAAGCGCCAGCCAAGCTGGGCCTCAAGAGGCACTCGGCGGGCCCCTCTCGCGTCTACGGCCATACCACCCTGAACGCGCCCGATCTCGTCTGATCTCGGAAGCTAAGCAGGGTCGGGCCTGGTTAGTACTTGGATGGGAGACCGCCTGGGAATACCGGGTGCTGTAGGCTTTTTGCCTCCCGCTCCGCCTTCTCCTTTAGTCGCCCGCGGCCGAGGCCGCCGCCTCCGCCCCCCCGCCGGGCACCGCCGCAGGCCCCACCTCCACCGGCCCCTCCCACCACAGCGCGCCAGAGGGGGCGCTCCCCGCCGGCCTGGCCGGCCAGGAGGCCAGAAGGCGGCCCTGGAAGGCAGCCGCACCCCAGCCGCTCCCGTGGTGGCTGGCCCGGACCCAGACTCCGCCTCAGGCCGGGGTGCCGTCCGTGCGGCCCGCGAGGCCCTCGACCTGCGCTTGGCCGCGCCCACCAGAGCCCAGCCGCGCCGCAGCCAGCTGTCTGCCCGTGTGTCTCTCCGCAGCTCCCTCCGGGAAATGCCCCCCCCGTCCGCCGTTTCGGCACGCCCGGGGGCGGGGGCGGGGGCGGGAGCGGGTGCGGGGTCGCGGGCCGGGGCCGCTTCCCCGGGCCTGCCGGACACCGGGGGCGGGGTCCTGTGCTCGGCGGGCGGCGTGGGGGCAAGGGTGGCCTTGCTGTGGCTAAGGGGCCGTGCCCACTCAGTGGTGGCTCCCAGTGGCTCCGGGCCAGCTGCTGGCCTCAAGAGGCACTCGGCGGGCCCCTCTCGCGTCTACGGCCATACCACCCTGAACGCGCCCGATCTCGTCTGATCTCGGAAGCTAAGCAGGGTCGGGCCTGGTTAGTACTTGGATGGGAGACCGCCTGGGAATACCGGGTGCTGTAGGCTTTTTGCCTCCCGCTCCGCCCTCTCCTTTAGTCGCCCGCCGCCGGGCACCGCAGCAGGCCCCACCTACCTCCGACCCCTCCCACCACAGCGCGCCAGAGGGGGCGCTCTCCACCTGCCTGGCCGGCCAGGCGGCCAGAAGGCGGCCCTGGAAGGCAGCCGCCTCCCAGCCGCTCCCGGGGTGGCTGGCCTGGACCCAGACTCCGCCTCAGGCCCGGGTGCCGGCCGTGCGGCCCGCGAGCCCCTTGACCTGCACCTGGCCGCCCCCACTAGCGCCCGGCCCCGGCGCAGCCACCTATCTGCCGGTGTGTCTCTCCACAGCTCCCTCCGGAAAGAGCCCCACCCCGCCTCCCCCCCCCGCCGCCGTTTGGCCACGGACGGGGGGCGGGAGCGGGGGCGGGGGCCGGGGCCGGTTCTCCGGGCCGGCCGGCCGCAAGGCGCCGGGTCCTGTGCTCGGCGGGTGGCGTGGGGGCAAGGGTGGCCTTGCTGGGGCTAAGGGGCCGTGGTGACTCAATGGTGGCTCCCAGTGGGTTAAGGGCCGACTGCCGTCGGGCAGGAGGGCCGGCCCGGGCTGCGGCCGGGCTGCCCCTAGCGCCGCGTGGGCGGGCAGCGGGGAGGCCCAAGGGACCGCGGGCCCCGGGCCCTGAAGCCTCCGGGGCCACGTCCCTGTGAGCGACGTGCGGGATGTGGGGCAGGGCGCCAAGCGCCGAACGGTTTGGTGGGTCCCGCCCGCCCTGGGCAGGGAGGTCGCCAACCCCTCCGCCACCCCACCCCGCCCCGGTACCCGAGGCCGCCCTCGCCCTGCCTGGGCGGGCGGCGGGGCCCTGCCAGGGCGGGCTGGCCGCCGGGCTGGCAGTAAGGCGCAAGCGCCAGCCAAGCTGGGCCTCAAGAGGCACTCGGCGGGCCCCTCTCGCGTCTACGGCCATACCACCCTGAACGCGCCCGATCTCGTCTGATCTCGGAAGCTAAGCAGGGTCGGGCCTGGTTAGTACTTGGATGGGAGACCGCCTGGGAATACCGGGTGCTGTAGGCTTTTTGCCTCCCGCTCCGCCTTCTCCTTTAGTCGCCCGCGGCCGAGGCCGCCGCCTCCGCCCCCCCGCCGGGCACCGCCGCAGGCCCCACCTCCACCGGCCCCTCCCACCACAGCGCGCCAGAGGGGGCGCTCCCCGCCGGCCTGGCCGGCCAGGAGGCCAGAAGGCGGCCCTGGAAGGCAGCCGCACCCCAGCCGCTCCCGTGGTGGCTGGCCCGGACCCAGACTCCGCCTCAGGCCGGGGTGCCGTCCGTGCGGCCCGCGAGGCCCTCGACCTGCGCTTGGCCGCGCCCACCAGAGCCCAGCCGCGCCGAAAAGCCCCCCCCCCTCCGCCGTTTCGCCACGCCCGGGGGCGGGGCGGGGGCGGGAGCGGGTGCGGGTTCGCGGGCCGGGGCCGCTTCCCCGGGCCTGCCGGACACCGGGGGCGGGGTCCTGTGCTCGGCGGGCGGCGTGGGGGCAAGGGTGGCCTTGCTGTGGCTAAGGGGCCGTGCCCACTCAGTGGTGGCTCCCAGTGGCTCCGGGCCAGCTGCTGGCCGGCCGGAGGGCCGGCCTGGCCGTGGCTGGGCTGCGCCTAACTCCGCGTGGGCGGGCAGGGGGGGGGATGCCCAAGGGACCGCGGCCGCCGGGCCCTGAAGCCTCCGGGGCCACGTCCCTGTGAGCGTCGAGCGGGATCTGCGGCGGGGCGCCAAGCGCCGACGGGCCTGGAGCGTCCCGCCCGCCCTGGGCTGCGAGGTCGCCCACCACTCCGCCGACCCCCGGGTCCCCGAGGCCTCCTGTCGCCTGCCTGGGCGGGCGGCAGGGCCCTGCCGGAGAGGGCTGGCCGCCGGCATGGCGGTAAGGCGCAAGCGCCAGCCAAGCTGGGCCTCAAGAGGCATCCCGCCGGCCCCTCCTGCGTCTACGGCCATACCACCCTGAACGCGCC
The DNA here is from genome assembly GCF_965194825.1 of Balaenoptera physalus. NCBI lineage: Eukaryota > Metazoa > Chordata > Mammalia > Artiodactyla > Balaenopteridae > Balaenoptera > Balaenoptera physalus. The sequence continues at coordinate 25,498 of NW_028124900.1, forward strand.
CGATCTCGTCTGATCTCGGAAGCTAAGCAGGGTCGGGCCTGGTTAGTACTTGGATGGGAGACCGCCTGGGAATACCGGGTGCTGTAGGCTTTTTGCCTCCCGCTCCGCCCTCTCCTTTAGTCGCCCGCCGCCTCCGCCCCCTGCCGCCGGGCACCGCAGCAGGCCCCACCTACCTCCGACCCCTCCCACCACAGCGCGCCAGAGGGGGCGCTCTCCACCTGCCTGGCCGGCCAGGCGGCCAGAAGGCGGCCCTGGAAGGCAGCCGCCTCCCAGCCGCTCCCGGGGTGGCTGGCCTGGACCCAGACTCCGCCTCAGGCCCGGGTGCGGGCCGTGCGGCCCGCGAGCCCCTTGACCTGCACCTGGCCGCCCCCACTAGCGCCCGGCCCCGGCGCAGCCACCTATCTGCCGGTGTGTCTCTCCACAGCTCCCTCCGGAAAGAGCCCCACCCCGCCCCCCCCCCCCGCCGCCGTTTGGCCACGGCCGGGGGGCGGGAGCGGGGGCGGGGGCCGGGGCCGGTTCTCCGGGCCGGCCGGCCGCAAGGCGCCGGGTCCTGTGCTCGGCGGGTGGCGTGGGGGCAAGGGTGGCCTTGCTGGGGCTAAGGGGCCGTGGTGACTCAATGGTGGCTCCCAGTGGGTTAAGGGCCGACCGCCGTCGGGCAGGAGGGCCGGCCCGGGCTGCGGCCGGGCTGCGCCTAGCGCCGCGTGGGCGGGCAGCGGGGAGGCCCAAGGGACCGCTGGCCCCGGGCCCTGAAGCCTCCGGGGCCACGTCCCTGTGAGCGACGTGCGGGATGTGGGGCGGGGCGCCAAGCGCCGAACGGTTTGGTGGGTCCCGCCCGCCCTGGGCAGGGAGGTCGCCAACCCCTCCGCCACCCCCCCCGCCCCGGTACCCGAGGCCGCCCTCGCCCTGCCTGGGCGGGCGGCGGGGCCCTGCCGGGGCGGGCTGGCCGCCGGGCTGGCAGTAAGGCGCAAGCGCCAGCCAAGCTGGGCCTCAAGAGGCACTCGGCGGGCCCCTCTCGCGTCTACGGCCATACCACCCTGAACGCGCCCGATCTCGTCTGATCTCGGAAGCTAAGCAGGGTCGGGCCTGGTTAGTACTTGGATGGGAGACCGCCTGGGAATACCGGGTGCTGTAGGCTTTTTGCCTCCCGCTCCGCCTTCTCCTTTAGTCGCCCGCGGCCGAGGCCGCCGCCTCCGCCCCCCCGCCGGGCACCGCCGCAGGCCCCACCTCCACCGGCCCCTCCCACCACAGCGCGCCAGAGGGGGCGCTCCCCGCCGGCCTGGCCGGCCAAGAGGCCAGAAGGCGGCCCTGCAAGGCAGCCGCACCCCAGCCGCTCCCGTGGTGGCTGGCCCGGACCCAGACTCCGCCTCAGGCCGGGGTGCCGTCCGTGCGGCCCGCGAGGCCCTCGACCTGCGCTTGGCCGCGCCCACCAGAGCCCAGCCACGCCGCAGCCAGCTGTCTGCCCGTGTGTCTCTCCGCAGCTCCCTCCGGGAAAAGCCCCCCCCCCTCCGCCGTTTCGGCACGCCCGGGGGCGGGGGCGGGGGCGGGAGCGGGTGCGGGGTCGCGGGCCGGGGCCGCTTCCCCGGGCCTGCCGGACACCGGGGGCGGGGTCCTGTGCTCGGCGGGCGGCGTGGGGGCAAGGGTGGCCTTGCTGTGGCTAAGGGGCCGTGCCCACTCAGTGGTGGCTCCCAGTGGCTCCGGGCCAGCTGCTGGCCGGCCGGAGGGCCGGCCTGGCCGTGGCTGGGCTGCGCCTAACTCCGCGTGGGCGGGCAGGGGGGGGGATGCCCAAGGGACCGCGGCCGCCGGGCCCTGAAGCCTCCGGGGCCACGTCCCTGTGAGCGTCGAGCGGGATCTGCGGCGGGGCGCCAAGCGCCGACGGGCCTGGAGCGTCCCGCCCGCCCTGGGCTGCGAGGTCGCCCACCACTCCGCCGACCCCCGGGTCCCCGAGGCCTCCTGTCGCCTGCCTGGGCGGGCGGCAGGGCCCTGCCGGAGAGGGCTGGCCGCCGGCATGGCGGTAAGGCGCAAGCGCCAGCCAAGCTGGGCCTCAAGAGGCACCCCGCCGGCCCCTCCTGCGTCTACGGCCATACCACCCTGAACGCGCCCGATCTCGTCTGATCTCGGAAGCTAAGCAGGGTCGGGCCTGGTTAGTACTTGGATGGGAGACCGCCTGGGAATACCGGGTGCTGTAGGCTTTTTGCCTCCCGCTCCGCCCTCTCCTTTAGTCGCCCGCCGCCTCCGCCCCCCGCCGCCGGGCACCGCAGCAGGCCCCACCTACCTCCGACCCCTCCCAGCACAGCGCGCCAGAGGGGGCGCTCTCCACCTGCCTGGCCGGCCAGGCGGCCAGAAGGCGGCCCTGGAAGGCAGCCGCCTCCCAGCCGCTCCCGGGGTGGCTGGCCTGGACCCAGACTCCGCCTCAGGCCCGGGTGCCGGCCGTGCGGCCCGCGAGCCCCTTGACCTGCACCTGGCCGCCCCCACTAGCGCCCGGCCCCGGCGCAGCCACCTATCTGCCGGTGTGTCTCTCCACAGCTCCCTCCGGAAAGAGCCCCACCCCGCCCCCCCCCCGCCGCCGTTTGGCCACGGCCAGGGGGCGGGAGCGGGGGCGGGGGCCGGGGCCGGTTCTCCGGGCCGGCCGGCCGCAAGGCGCCGGGTCCTGTGCTCGGCGGGTGGCGTGGGGGCAAGGGTGGCCTTGCTGGGGCTAAGGGGCCGTGGTGACTCAATGGTGGCTCCCAGTGGGTTAAGGGCCGACTGCCGTCGGGCAGGAGGGCCGGCCCGGGCTGCGGCCGGGCTGCGCCTAGCGCCGCGTGGGCGGGCAGCGGGGAGGCCCAAGGGACCGCGGGCCCCGGGCCCTGAAGCCTCCGGGGCCACGTCCCTGTGAGCGACGTGCGGGATGTGGGGCGGGGCGCCAAGCGCCGAACGGTTTGGTGGGTCCCGCCCGCCCTGGGCAGGGAGGTCGCCAACCCCTCCGCCACCCCCCCCGCCCCGGTACCCGAGGCCGCCCTCGCCCTGCCTGGGCGGGCGGCGGGGCCCTGCCGGGGCGGGCTGGCCGCCGGGCTGGCAGTAAGGCGCAAGCGCCAGCCAAGCTGGGCCTCAAGAGGCACTCGGCGGGCCCCTCTCGCGTCTACAGCCATACCACCCTGAACGCGCCCGATCTCGTCTGATCTCGGAAGCTAAGCAGGGTCGGGCCTGGTTAGTACTTGGATGGGAGACCGCCTGGGAATACCGGGTGCTGTAGGCTTTTTGCCTCCCGCTCCGCCTTCTCCTTTAGTCGCCCGCGGCCGAGGCCGCCGCCTCCGACCCCCGCCGGGCACCGCCGCAGGCCCCACCTCCACCGGCCCCTCCCACCACAGCGCGCCAGAGGGGGCGCTCCCCGCCGGCCTGGCCGGCCAGGAGGCCAGAAGGCGGCCCTGCAAGGCAGCCGCACCCCAGCCGCTCCCGTGGTGGCTGGCCCGGACCCAGACTCCGCCTCAGGCCGGGGTGCCGTCCGTGCGGCCCGCGAGGCCCTCGACCTGCGCTTGGCCGCGCCCACCAGAGCCCAGCCGCGCCGAAAAGCCCCCCCCCCTCCGCCGTTTCGCCACGCCCGGGGGCGGGGGCGGGGGCGGGAGCGGGTGCGGGGTCGCGGGCCGGGGCCGCTTCCCCGGGCCTGCCGGACACCGGGGGCGGGGTCCTGTGCTCGGCGGGCGGCGTGGGGGCAAGGGTGGCCTTGCTGTGGCTAAGGGGCCGTGCCCACTCAGTGGTGGCTCCCAGTGGCTCCGGGCCAGCTGCTGGCCGGCCGGAGGGCCGGCCTGGCCGTGGCTGGGCTGCGCCTAACTCCGCGTGGGCGGGCAGGGGGGGGGATGCCCAAGGGACCGCGGCCGCCGGGCCCTGAAGCCTCCGGGGCCACGTCCCTGTGAGCGTCGAGCGGGATCTGCGGCGGGGCGCCAAGCGCCGACGGGCCTGGAGCGTCCCGCCCGCCCTGGGCTGCGAGGTCGCCCACCACTCCGCCGACCCCCGGGTCCCCGAGGCCTCCTGTCGCCTGCCTGGGCGGGCGGCAGGGCCCTGCCGGAGAGGGCTGGCCGCCGGCATGGCGGTAAGGCGCAAGCGCCAGCCAAGCTGGGCCTCAAGAGGCACCCCGCCGGCCCCTCCTGCGTCTACGGCCATACCACCCTGAACGCGCCCGATCTCGTCTGATCTCGGAAGCTAAGCAGGGTCGGGCCTGGTTAGTACTTGGATGGGAGACCGCCTGGGAATACCGGGTGCTGTAGGCTTTTTGCCTCCCGCTCCGCCCTCTCCTTTAGTCGCCCGCCGCCTCCGCCCCCCGCCGCCGGGCACCGCAGCAGGCCCCACCTACCTCCGACCCCTCCCACCACAGCGCGCCAGAGGGGGCGCTCTCCACCTGCCTGGCCGGCCAGGCGGCCAGAAGGCGGCCCTGGAAGGCAGCCGCCTCCCAGCCGCTCCCGGGGTGGCTGGCCTGGACCCAGACTCCGCCTCAGGCCCGGGTGCCGGCCGTGCAGCCCGCGAGCCCCTTGACCTGCACCTGGCCGCCCCCACTAGCGCCCGGCCCCGGCGCAGCCACCTATCTGCCGGTGTGTCTCTCCACAGCTCCCTCCGGAAAGAGCCCCACCCCGCCCCCCCCCCCGCCGCCGTTTGGCCACGGCCGGGGGGCGGGAGCGGGGGCGGGGGCCGGGGTCGGTTCTCCGGGCCGGCCGGCCGCAAGGCGCCGGGTCCTGTGCTCGGCGGGTGGCGTGGGGGCAAGGGTGGCCTTGCTGGGGCTAAGGGGCCGTGGTGACTCAATGGTGGCTCCCAGTGGGTTAAGGGCCGACTGCCGTCGGGCAGGAGGGCCGGCCCGGGCTGCGGCCGGGCTGCGCCTAGCGCCGCGTGGGCGGGCAGCGGGGAGGCCCAAGGGACCGCGGGCCCCGGGCCCTGAAGCCTCCGGGGCCACGTCCCTGTGAGCGACGTGCGGGATGTGGGGCGGGACGCCAAGCGCCGAACGGTTTGGTGGGTCCCGCCCGCCCTGGGCAGGGAGGTCGCCAACCCCTCCGCCACCCCCCCCCGCCCCGGTACCCGAGGCCGCCCTCGCCCTGCCTGGGCGGGCGGCGGGGCCCTGCCGGGGCGGGCTGGCCGCCGGGCTGGCAGTAAGGCGCAAGCGCCAGCCAAGCTGGGCCTCAAGAGGCACTCGGCGGGCCCCTCTCACGTCTACGGACATACCACCCTGAACGCGCCCGATCTCGTCTGATCTCGGAAGCTAAGCAGGGTCGGGCCTGGTTAGTACTTGGATGGGAGACCGCCTGGGAATACCGGGTGCTGTAGGCTTTTTGCCTCCCGCTCCGCCTTCTCCTTTAGTCGCCCGCGGCCGAGGCCGCCGCCTCCGCCCCCCGGCCGGGCACCGCCGCAGGCCCCACCTCCACCGGCCCCTCCCACCACAGCGCGCCAGAGGGGGCGCTCCCCGCCGGCCTGGCCGGCCAGGAGGCCAGAAGGCGGCCCTGCAAGGCAGCCGCACCCCAGCCGCTCCCGTAGTGGCTGGCCCGGACCCAGACTCCGCCTCAGGCCGGGGTGCCGTCCGTGCGGCCCGCGAGGCCCTCGACCTGCGCTTGGCCGCGCCCACCAGAGCCCAGCCGCGCCGAAAAGCCCCCCCCCCTCCGCCGTTTCGCCACGCCCGGGGGCGGGGGCGGGGGCGGGAGCGGGTGCGGGGTCGCGGGCCGGGGCCGCTTCCCCGGGCCTGCCGGACACCGGGGGCGGGGTCCTGTGCTCGGCGGGCGGCGTGGGGGCAAGGGTGGCCTTGCTGTGGCTAAGGGGCCGTGCCCACTCAGTGGTGGCTCCCAGTGGCTCCGGGCCAGCTGCTGGCCGGCCGGAGGGCCGGCCTGGCCGTGGCTGGGCTGCGCCTAACTCCGCGTGGGCGGGCAGGGGGGGGGATGCCCAAGGGACCGCGGCCGCCGGGCCCTGAAGCCTCCGGGGCCACGTCCCTGTGAGCGTCGAGCGGGATCTGCGGCGGGGCGCCAAGCGCCGACGGGCCTGGAGCGTCCCGCCCGCCCTGGGCTGCGAGGTCGCCCACCACTCCGCCGACCCCCGGGTCCCCGAGGCCTCCTGTCGCCTGCCTGGGCGGGCGGCAGGGCCCTGCCGGAGAGGGCTGGCCGCCGGCATGGCGGTAAGGCGCAAGCGCCAGCCAAGCTGGGCCTCAAGAGGCACTCGGCGGGCCCCTCTCACGTCTACGGACATACCACCCTGAACGCGCCCGATCTCGTCTGATCTCGGAAGCTAAGCAGGGTCGGGCCTGGTTAGTACTTGGATGGGAGACCGCCTGGGAATACCGGGTGCTGTAGGCTTTTTGCCTCCCGCTCCGCCTTCTCCTTTAGTCGCCCGCGGCCGAGGCCGCCGCCTCCGCCCCCCGGCCGGGCACCGCCGCAGGCCCCACCTCCACCGGCCCCTCCCACCACAGCGCGCCAGAGGGGGCGCTCCCCGCCGGCCTGGCCGGCCAGGAGGCCAGAAGGCGGCCCTGCAAGGCAGCCGCACCCCAGCCGCTCCCGTAGTGGCTGGCCCGGACCCAGACTCCGCCTCAGGCCGGGGTGCCGTCCGTGCGGCCCGCGAGGCCCTCGACCTGCGCTTGGCCGCGCCCACCAGAGCCCAGCCGCGCCGAAAAGCCCCCCCCCCTCCGCCGTTTCGCCACGCCCGGGGGCGGGGGCGGGGGCGGGAGCGGGTGCGGGGTCGCGGGCCGGGGCCGCTTCCCCGGGCCTGCCGGACACCGGGGGCGGGGTCCTGTGCTCGGCGGGCGGCGTGGGGGCAAGGGTGGCCTTGCTGTGGCTAAGGGGCCGTGCCCACTCAGTGGTGGCTCCCAGTGGCTCCGGGCCAGCTGCTGGCCGGCCGGAGGGCCGGCCTGGCCGTGGCTGGGCTGCGCCTAACTCCGCGTGGGCGGGCAGGGGGGGGGATGCCCAAGGGACCGCGGCCGCCGGGCCCTGAAGCCTCCGGGGCCACGTCCCTGTGAGCGTCGAGCGGGATCTGCGGCGGGGCGCCAAGCGCCGACGGGCCTGGAGCGTCCCGCCCGCCCTGGGCTGCGAGGTCGCCCACCACTCCGCCGACCCCCGGGTCCCCGAGGCCTCCTGTCGCCTGCCTGGGCGGGCGGCAGGGCCCTGCCGGAGAGGGCTGGCCGCCGGCATGGCGGTAAGGCGCAAGCGCCAGCCAAGCTGGGCCTCAAGAGGCACCCCGCCGGCCCCTCCTGCGTCTACGGCCATACCACCCTGAACGCGCCCGATCTCGTCTGATCTCGGAAGCTAAGCAGGGTCGGGCCTGGTTAGTACTTGGATGGGAGACCGCCTGGGAATACCGGGTGCTGTAGGCTTTTTGCCTCCCGCTCCGCCCTCTCCTTTAGTCGCCCGCCGCCTCCGCCCCCCGCCGCCGGGCACCGCAGCAGGCCCCACCTACCTCCGACCCCTCCCACCACAGCGCGCCAGAGGGGGCGCTCTCCACCTGCCTGGCCGGCCAGGCGGCCAGAAGGCGGCCCTGGAAGGCAGCCGCCTCCCAGCCGCTCCCGGGGTGGCTGGCCTGGACCCAGACTCCGCCTCAGGCCCGGGTGCCGGCCGTGCAGCCCGCGAGCCCCTTGACCTGCACCTGGCCGCCCCCACTAGCGCCCGGCCCCGGCGCAGCCACCTATCTGCCGGTGTGTCTCTCCACAGCTCCCTCCGGAAAGAGCCCCACCCCGCCCCCCCCCCCCGCCGCCGTTTGGCCACGGCCGGGGGGCGGGAGCGGGGGCGGGGGCCGGGGTCGGTTCTCCGGGCCGGCCGGCCGCAAGGCGCCGGGTCCTGTGCTCGGCGGGTGGCGTGGGGGCAAGGGTGGCCTTGCTGGGGCTAAGGGGCCGTGGTGACTCAATGGTGGCTCCCAGTGGGTTAAGGGCCGACTGCCGTCGGGCAGGAGGGCCGGCCCGGGCTGCGGCCGGGCTGCGCCTAGCGCCGCGTGGGCGGGCAGCGGGGAGGCCCAAGGGACCGCGGGCCCCGGGCCCTGAAGCCTCCGGGGCCACGTCCCTGTGAGCGACGTGCGGGATGTGGGGCGGGACGCCAAGCGCCGAACGGTTTGGTGGGTCCCGCCCGCCCTGGGCAGGGAGGTCGCCAACCCCTCCGCCACCCCCCCCCGCCCCGGTACCCGAGGCCGCCCTCGCCCTGCCTGGGCGGGCGGCGGGGCCCTGCCGGGGCGGGCTGGCCGCCGGGCTGGCAGTAAGGCGCAAGCGCCAGCCAAGCTGGGCCTCAAGAGGCACTCGGCGGGCCCCTCTCACGTCTACGGACATACCACCCTGAACGCGCCCGATCTCGTCTGATCTCGGAAGCTAAGCAGGGTCGGGCCTGGTTAGTACTTGGATGGGAGACCGCCTGGGAATACCGGGTGCTGTAGGCTTTTTGCCTCCCGCTCCGCCTTCTCCTTTAGTCGCCCGCGGCCGAGGCCGCCGCCTCCGCCCCCCGGCCGGGCACCGCCGCAGGCCCCACCTCCACCGGCCCCTCCCACCACAGCGCGCCAGAGGGGGCGCTCCCCGCCGGCCTGGCCGGCCAGGAGGCCAGAAGGCGGCCCTGCAAGGCAGCCGCACCCCAGCCGCTCCCGTAGTGGCTGGCCCGGACCCAGACTCCGCCTCAGGCCGGGGTGCCGTCCGTGCGGCCCGCGAGGCCCTCGACCTGCGCTTGGCCGCGCCCACCAGAGCCCAGCCGCGCCGAAAAGCCCCCCCCCCTCCGCCGTTTCGCCACGCCCGGGGGCGGGGGCGGGGGCGGGAGCGGGTGCGGGGTCGCGGGCCGGGGCCGCTTCCCCGGGCCTGCCGGACACCGGGGGCGGGGTCCTGTGCTCGGCGGGCGGCGTGGGGGCAAGGGTGGCCTTGCTGTGGCTAAGGGGCCGTGCCCACTCAGTGGTGGCTCCCAGTGGCTCCGGGCCAGCTGCTGGCCGGCCGGAGGGCCGGCCTGGCCGTGGCTGGGCTGCGCCTAACTCCGCGTGGGCGGGCAGGGGGGGGGATGCCCAAGGGACCGCGGCCGCCGGGCCCTGAAGCCTCCGGGGCCACGTCCCTGTGAGCGTCGAGCGGGATCTGCGGCGGGGCGCCAAGCGCCGACGGGCCTGGAGCGTCCCGCCCGCCCTGGGCTGCGAGGTCGCCCACCACTCCGCCGACCCCCGGGTCCCCGAGGCCTCCTGTCGCCTGCCTGGGCGGGCGGCAGGGCCCTGCCGGAGAGGGCTGGCCGCCGGCATGGCGGTAAGGCGCAAGCGCCAGCCAAGCTGGGCCTCAAGAGGCACCCCGCCGGCCCCTCCTGCGTCTACGGCCATACCACCCTGAACGCGCCCGATCTCGTCTGATCTCGGAAGCTAAGCAGGGTCGGGCCTGGTTAGTACTTGGATGGGAGACCGCCTGGGAATACCGGGTGCTGTAGGCTTTTTGCCTCCCGCTCCGCCCTCTCCTTTAGTCGCCCGCCGCCTCCGCCCCCCGCCGCCGGGCACCGCAGCAGGCCCCACCTACCTCCGACCCCTCCCACCACAGCGCGCCAGAGGGGGCGCTCTCCACCTGCCTGGCCGGCCAGGCGGCCAGAAGGCGGCCCTGGAAGGCAGCCGCCTCCCAGCCGCTCCCGGGGTGGCTGGCCTGGACCCAGACTCCGCCTCAGGCCCGGGTGCGGGCCGTGCGGCCCGCGAGCCCCTTGACCTGCACCTGGCCGCCCCCACTAGCGCCCGGCCCCGGCGCAGCCACCTATCTGCCGGTGTGTCTCTCCACAGCTCCCTCCGGAAAGAGCCCCACCCCGCCCCCCCCCCCCGCCGCCGTTTGGCCACGGCCGGGGGGCGGGAGCGGGGGCGGGGGCCGGGGCCGGTTCTCCGGGCCGGCCGGCCGCAAGGCGCCGGGTCCTGTGCTCGGCGGGTGGCGTGGGGGCAAGGGTGGCCTTGCTGGGGCTAAGGGGCCGTGGTGACTCAATGGTGGCTCCCAGTGGGTTAAGGGCCGACTGCCGTCGGGCAGGAGGGCCGGCCCGGGCTGCGGCCGGGCTGCGCCTAGCGCCGCGTGGGCGGGCAGCGGGGAGGCCCAAGGGACCGCGGGCCCCGGGCCCTGAAGCCTCCGGGGCCACGTCCCTGTGAGCGACGTGCGGGATGTGGGGCGGGGCGCCAAGCGCCGAACGGTTTGGTGGGTCCCGCCCGCCCTGGGCAGGGAGGTCGCCAACCCCTCCGCCACCCCCCCCGCCCCGGTACCCGAGGCCGCCCTCGCCCTGCCTGGGCGGGCGGCGGGGCCCTGCCGGGGCGGGCTGGCCGCCGGGCTGGCAGTAAGGCGCAAGCGCCAGCCAAGCTGGGCCTCAAGAGGCACTCGGCGGGCCCCTCTCGCGTCTACGGCCATACCACCCTGAACGCGCCCGATCTCGTCTGATCTCGGAAGCTAAGCAGGGTCGGGCCTGGTTAGTACTTGGATGGGAGACCGCCTGGGAATACCGGGTGCTGTAGGCTTTTTGCCTCCCGCTCCGCCTTCTCCTTTAGTCGCCCGCGGCCGAGGCCGCCGCCTCCGCCCCCCCGCCGGGCACCGCCGCAGGCCCCACCTCCACCGGCCCCTCCCACCACAGCGCGCCAGAGGGGGCGCTCCCCGCCGGCCTGGCCGGCCAGGAGGCCAGAAGGCGGCCCTGGAAGGCAGCCGCACCCCAGCCGCTCCCGTGGTGGCTGGCCCGGACCCAGACTCCGCCTCAGGCCGGGGTGCCGTCCGTGCGGCCCGCGAGGCCCTCGACCTGCGCTTGGCCGCGCCCACCAGAGCCCAGCCGCGCCGCAGCCAGCTGTCTGCCCGTGTGTCTCTCCGCAGCTCCCTCCGGGAAATGCCCCCCCCGTCCGCCGTTTCGGCACGCCCGGGGGCGGGGGCGGGGGCGGGAGCGGGTGCGGGGTCGCGGGCCGGGGCCGCTTCCCCGGGCCTGCCGGACACCGGGGGCGGGGTCCTGTGCTCGGCGGGCGGCGTGGGGGCAAGGGTGGCCTTGCTGTGGCTAAGGGGCCGTGCCCACTCAGTGGTGGCTCCCAGTGGCTCCGGGCCAGCTGCTGGCCTCAAGAGGCACTCGGCGGGCCCCTCTCGCGTCTACGGCCATACCACCCTGAACGCGCCCGATCTCGTCTGATCTCGGAAGCTAAGCAGGGTCGGGCCTGGTTAGTACTTGGATGGGAGACCGCCTGGGAATACCGGGTGCTGTAGGCTTTTTGCCTCCCGCTCCGCCCTCTCCTTTAGTCGCCCGCCGCCGGGCACCGCAGCAGGCCCCACCTACCTCCGACCCCTCCCACCACAGCGCGCCAGAGGGGGCGCTCTCCACCTGCCTGGCCGGCCAGGCGGCCAGAAGGCGGCCCTGGAAGGCAGCCGCCTCCCAGCCGCTCCCGGGGTGGCTGGCCTGGACCCAGACTCCGCCTCAGGCCCGGGTGCCGGCCGTGCGGCCCGCGAGCCCCTTGACCTGCACCTGGCCGCCCCCACTAGCGCCCGGCCCCGGCGCAGCCACCTATCTGCCGGTGTGTCTCTCCACAGCTCCCTCCGGAAAGAGCCCCACCCCGCCTCCCCCCCCCGCCGCCGTTTGGCCACGGACGGGGGGCGGGAGCGGGGGCGGGGGCCGGGGCCGGTTCTCCGGGCCGGCCGGCCGCAAGGCGCCGGGTCCTGTGCTCGGCGGGTGGCGTGGGGGCAAGGGTGGCCTTGCTGGGGCTAAGGGGCCGTGGTGACTCAATGGTGGCTCCCAGTGGGTTAAGGGCCGACTGCCGTCGGGCAGGAGGGCCGGCCCGGGCTGCGGCCGGGCTGCCCCTAGCGCCGCGTGGGCGGGCAGCGGGGAGGCCCAAGGGACCGCGGGCCCCGGGCCCTGAAGCCTCCGGGGCCACGTCCCTGTGAGCGACGTGCGGGATGTGGGGCAGGGCGCCAAGCGCCGAACGGTTTGGTGGGTCCCGCCCGCCCTGGGCAGGGAGGTCGCCAACCCCTCCGCCACCCCACCCCGCCCCGGTACCCGAGGCCGCCCTCGCCCTGCCTGGGCGGGCGGCGGGGCCCTGCCGGGGCGGGCTGGCCGCCGGGCTGGCAGTAAGGCGCAAGCGCCAGCCAAGCTGGGCCTCAAGAGGCACTCGGCGGGCCCCTCTCGCGTCTACGGCCATACCACCCTGAACGCGCCCGATCTCGTCTGATCTCGGAAGCTAAGCAGGGTCGGGCCTGGTTAGTACTTGGATGGGAGACCGCCTGGGAATACCGGGTGCTGTAGGCTTTTTGCCTCCCGCTCCGCCTTCTCCTTTAGTCGCCCGCGGCCGAGGCCGCCGCCTCCGCCCCCCCGCCGGGCACCGCCGCAGGCCCCACCTCCACCGGCCCCTCCCACCACAGCGCGCCAGAGGGGGCGCTCCCCGCCGGCCTGGCCGGCCAGGAGGCCAGAAGGCGGCCCTGGAAGGCAGCCGCACCCCAGCCGCTCCCGTGGTGGCTGGCCCGGACCCAGACTCCGCCTCAGGCCGGGGTGCCGTCCGTGCGGCCCGCGAGGCCCTCGACCTGCGCTTGGCCGCGCCCACCAGAGCCCAGCCGCGCCGAAAAGCCCCCCCCCCTCCGCCGTTTCGCCACGCCCGGGGGCGGGGCGGGGGCGGGAGCGGGTGCGGGTTCGCGGGCCGGGGCCGCTTCCCCGGGCCTGCCGGACACTGGGGGCGGGGTCCTGTGCTCGGCGGGCGGCGTGGGGGCAAGGGTGGCCTTGCTGTGGCTAAGGGGCCGTGCCCACTCAGTGGTGGCTCCCAGTGGCTCCGGGCCAGCTGCTGGCCGGCCGGAGGGCCGGCCTGGCCGTGGCTGGGCTGCGCCTAACTCCGCGTGGGCGGGCAGGGGGGGGGATGCCCAAGGGACCGCGGCCGCCGGGCCCTGAAGCCTCCGGGGCCACGTCCCTGTGAGCGTCGAGCGGGATCTGCGGCGGGGCGCCAAGCGCCGACGGGCCTGGAGCGTCCCGCCCGCCCTGGGCTGCGAGGTCGCCCACCACTCCGCCGACCCCCGGGTCCCCGAGGCCTCCTGTCGCCTGCCTGGGCGGGCGGCAGGGCCCTGCCGGAGAGGGCTGGCCGCCGGCATGGCGGTAAGGCGCAAGCGCCAGCCAAGCTGGGCCTCAAGAGGCACCCCGCCGGCCCCTCCTGCGTCTACGGCCATACCACCCTGAACGCGCCCGATCTTGTCTGATCTCGGAAGCTAAGCAGGGTCGGGCCTGGTTAGTACTTGGATGGGAGACCGCCTGGGAATACCGGGTGCTGTAGGCTTTTTGCCTCCCGCTCCGCCCTCTCCTTTAGTCGCCCGCCGCCTCCGCCCCCCGCCGCCGGGCACCGCAGCAGGCCCCACCTACCTCCGACCCCTCCCACCACAGCGCGCCAGAGGGGGCGCTCTCCACCTGCCTGGCCGGCCAGGCGGCCAGAAGGCGGCCCTGGAAGGCAGCCGCCTCCCAGCCGCTCCCGGGGTGGCTGGCCTGGACCCAGACTCCGCCTCAGGCCCGGGTGCCGGCCGTGCGGCCCGCGAGCCCCTTGACCTGCACCTGGCCGCCCCCACTAGCGCCCGGCCCCGGCGCAGCCACCTATCTGCCGGTGTGTCTCTCCACAGCTCCCTCCGGAAAGAGCCCCACCCCGCCTCCCCCCCCCGCCGCCGTTTGGCCACGGACGGGGGGCGGGAGCGGGGGCGGGGGCCGGGGCCGGTTCTCCGGGCCGGCCGGCCGCAAGGCGCCGGGTCCTGTGCTCGGCGGGTGGCGTGGGGGCAAGGGTGGCCTTGCTGGGGCTAAGGGGCCGTGGTGACTCAATGGTGGCTCCCAGTGGGTTAAGGGCCGACTGCCGTCGGGCAGGAGGGCCGGCCCGGGCTGCGGCCGGGCTGCCCCTAGCGCCGCGTGGGCGGGCAGCGGGGAGGCCCAAGGGACCGCGGGCCCCGGGCCCTGAAGCCTCCGGGGCCACGTCCCTGTGAGCGACGTGCGGGATGTGGGGCAGGGCGCCAAGCGCCGAACGGTTTGGTGGGTCCCGCCCGCCCTGGGCAGGGAGGTCGCCAACCCCTCCGCCACCCCCCCCCGCCCCGGTACCCGAGGCCGCCCTCGCCCTGCCTGGGCGGGCGGCGGGGCCCTGCCGGGGCGGGCTGGCCGCCGGGCTGGCAGTAAGGCGCAAGCGCCAGCCAAGCTGGGCCTCAAGAGGCACTCGGCGGGCCCCTCTCGCGTCTACGGCCATACCACCCTGAACGCGCCCGATCTCGTCTGATCTCGGAAGCTAAGCAGGGTCGGGCCTGGTTAGTACTTGGATGGGAGACCGCCTGGGAATACCGGGTGCTGTAGGCTTTTTGCCTCCCGCTCCGCCTTCTCCTTTAGTCGCCCGCGGCCGAGGCCGCCGCCTCCGCCCCCCTGCCGGGCACCGCCGCAGGCCCCACCTCCACCGGCCCCTCCCACCACAGCGCGCCAGAGGGGGCGCTCCCCGCCGGCCTGGCCGGCCAGGAGGCCAGAAGGCGGCCCTGGAAGGCAGCCGCACCCCAGCCGCTCCCGTGGTGGCTGGCCCGGACCCAGACTCCGCCTCAGGCCGGGGTGCCGTCCGTGCGGCCCGCGAGGCCCTCGACCTGCGCTTGGCCGCGCCCACCAGAGCCCAGCCGCGCCGAAAAGCCCCCCCCCCTCCGCCGTTTCGCCACGCCCGGGGGCGGGGCGGGGGCGGGAGCGGGTGCGGGTTCGCGGGCCGGGGCCGCTTCCCCGGGCCTGCCGGACACCGGGGGCGGGGTCCTGTGCTCGGCGGGCGGCGTGGGGGCAAGGGTGGCCTTGCTGTGGCTAAGGGGCCGTGCCCACTCAGTGGTGGCTCCCAGTGGCTCCGGGCCAGCTGCTGGCCGGCCGGAGGGCCGGCCTGGCCGTGGCTGGGCTGCGCCTAACTCCGCGTGGGCGGGCAGGGGGGGGGATGCCCAAGGGACCGCGGCCGCCGGGCCCTGAAGCCTCCGGGGCCACGTCCCTGTGAGCGTCGAGCAGGATCTGCGGCGGGGCGCCAAGCGCCGACGGGCCTGGAGCGTCCCGCCCGCCCTGGGCTGCGAGGTCGCCCACCACTCCGCCGACCCCCGGGTCCCCGAGGCCTCCTGTCGCCTGCCTGGGCGGGCGGCAGGGCCCTGCCGGAGAGGGCTGGCCGCCGGCATGGCGGTAAGGCGCAAGCGCCAGCCAAGCTGGGCCTCAAGAGGCACCCCGCCGGCCCCTCCTGCGTCTACGGCCATACCACCCTGAACGCGCCCGATCTCGTCTGATCTCGGAAGCTAAGCAGGGTCGGGCCTGGTTAGTACTTGGATGGGAGACCGCCTGGGAATACCGGGTGCTGTAGGCTTTTTGCCTCCCGCTCCGCCCTCTCCTTTAGTCGCCCGCCGCCTCCGCCCCCCGCCGCCGGGCACCGCAGCAGGCCCCACCTACCTCCGACCCCTCCCACCACAGCGCGCCAGAGGGGGCGCTCTCCACCTGCCTGGCCGGCCAGGCGGCCAGAAGGCGGCCCTGGAAGGCAGCCGCCTCCCAGCCGCTCCCGGGGTGGCTGGCCTGGACCCAGACTCCGCCTCAGGCCCGGGTGCGGGCCGTGCGGCCCGCGAGCCCCTTGACCTGCACCTGGCCGCCCCCACTAGCGCCCGGCCCCGGCGCAGCCACCTATCTGCCGGTGTGTCTCTCCACAGCTCCCTCCGGAAAGAGCCCCACCCCGCCCCCCCCCCCGCCGCCGTTTGGCCACGGCCGGGGGGCGGGAGCGGGGGCGGGGGCCGGGGCCGGTTCTCCGGGCCGGCCGGCCGCAAGGCGCCGGGTCCTGTGCTCGGCGGGTGGCGTGGGGGCAAGGGTGGCCTTGCTGGGGCTAAGGGGCCGTGGTGACTCAATGGTGGCTCCCAGTGGGTTAAGGGCCGACTGCCGTCGGGCAGGAGGGCCGGCCCGGGCTGCGGCCGGGCTGCGCCTAGCGCCGCGTGGGCGGGCAGCGGGGAGGCCCAAGGGACCGCGGGCCCCGGGCCCTGAAGCCTCCGGGGCCACGTCCCTGTGAGCGACGTGCGGGATGTGGGGCGGGGCGCCAAGCGCCGAACGGTTTGGTGGGTCCCGCCCGCCCTGGGCAGGGAGGTCGCCAACCCCTCCGCCACCCCCCCCGCCCCGGTACCCGAGGCCGCCCTCGCCCTGCCTGGGCGGGCGGCGGGGCCCTGCCGGGGCGGGCTGGCCGCCGGGCTGGCAGTAAGGCGCAAGCGCCAGCCAAGCTGGGCCTCAAGAGGCACTCGGCGGGCCCCTCTCGCGTCTACGGCCATACCACCCTGAACGCGCCCGATCTCGTCTGATCTCGGAAGCTAAGCAGGGTCGGGCCTGGTTAGTACTTGGATGGGAGACCGCCTGGGAATACCGGGTGCTGTAGGCTTTTTGCCTCCCGCTCCGCCTTCTCCTTTAGTCGCCCGCGGCCGAGGCCGCCGCCTCCGCCCCCCCGCCGGGCACCGCCGCAGGCCCCACCTCCACCGGCCCCTCCCACCACAGCGCGCCAGAGGGGGCGCTCCCCGCCGGCCTGGCCGGCCAGGAGGCCAGAAGGCGGCCCTGCAAGGCAGCCGCACCCCAGCCGCTCCCGTGGTGGCTGGCCCGGACCCAGACTCCGCCTCAGGCCGGGGTGCCGTCCGTGCGGCCCGCGAGGCCCTCGACCTGCGCTTGGCCGCGCCCACCAGAGCCCAGCCACGCCGCAGCCAGCTGTCTGCCCGTGTGTCTCTCCGCAGCTCCCTCCGGGAAAAGCCCCCCCCCCCTCCGCCGTTTCGGCACGCCCGGGGGCGGGGGCGGGGGCGGGAGCGGGTGCGGGGTCGCGGGCCGGGGCCGCTTCCCCGGGCCTGCCGGACACCGGGGGCGGGGTCCTGTGCTCGGCGGGCGGCGTGGGGGCAAGGGTGGCCTTGCTGTGGCTAAGGGGCCGTGCCCACTCAGTGGTGGCTCCCAGTGGCTCCGGGCCAGCTGCTGGCCGGCCGGAGGGCCGGCCTGGCCGTGGCTGGGCTGCGCCTAACTCCGCGTGGGCGGGCAGGGGGGGGGATGCCCAAGGGACCGCGGCCGCCGGGCCCTGAAGCCTCCGGGGCCACGTCCCTGTGAGCGTCGAGCGGGATCTGCGGCGGGGCGCCAAGCGCCGACGGGCCTGGAGCGTCCCGCCCGCCCTGGGCTGCGAGGTCGCCCACCACTCCGCCGACCCCCGGGTCCCCGAGGCCTCCTGTCGCCTGCCTGGGCGGGCGGCAGGGCCCTGCCGGAGAGGGCTGGCCGCCGGCATGGCGGTAAGGCGCAAGCGCCAGCCAAGCTGGGCCTCAAGAGGCACCCCGCCGGCCCCTCCTGCGTCTACGGCCATACCACCCTGAACGCGCCCGATCTCGTCTGATCTCGGAAGCTAAGCAGGGTCGGGCCTGGTTAGTACTTGGATGGGAGACCGCCTGGGAATACCGGGTGCTGTAGGCTTTTTGCCTCCCGCTCCGCCCTCTCCTTTAGTCGCCCGCCGCCTCCGCCCCCCGCCGCCGGGCACCGCAGCAGGCCCCACCTACCTCCGACCCCTCCCAGCACAGCGCGCCAGAGGGGGCGCTCTCCACCTGCCTGGCCGGCCAGGCGGCCAGAAGGCGGCCCTGGAAGGCAGCCGCCTCCCAGCCGCTCCCGGGGTGGCTGGCCTGGACCCAGACTCCGCCTCAGGCCCGGGTGCCGGCCGTGCGGCCCGCGAGCCCCTTGACCTGCACCTGGCCGCCCCCACTAGCGCCCGGCCCCGGCGCAGCCACCTATCTGCCGGTGTGTCTCTCCACAGCTCCCTCCGGAAAGAGCCCCACCCCGCCCCCCCCCCGCCGCCGTTTGGCCACGGCCAGGGGGCGGGAGCGGGGGCGGGGGCCGGGGCCGGTTCTCCGGGCCGGCCGGCCGCAAGGCGCCGGGTCCTGTGCTCGGCGGGTGGCGTGGGGGCAAGGGTGGCCTTGCTGGGGCTAAGGGGCCGTGGTGACTCAATGATGGCTCCCAGTGGGTTAAGGGCCGACTGCCGTCGGGCAGGAGGGCCGGCCCGGGCTGCGGCCGGGCTGCGCCTAGCGCCGCGTGGGCGGGCAGCGGGGAGGCCCAAGGGACCGCGGGCCCCGGGCCCTGAAGCCTCCGGGGCCACGTCCCTGTGAGCGACGTGCGGGATGTGGGGCGGGGCGCCAAGCGCCGAACGGTTTGGTGGGTCCCGCCCGCCCTGGGCAGGGAGGTCGCCAACCCCTCCGCCACCCCCCCCCGCCCCGGTACCCGAGGCCGCCCTCGCCCTGCCTGGGCGGGCGGCGGGGCCCTGCCGGGGCGGGCTGGCCGCCGGGCTGGCAGTAAGGCGCAAGCGCCAGCCAAGCTGGGCCTCAAGAGGCACTCGGCGGGCCCCTCTCGCGTCTACGGCCATACCACCCTGAACGCGCCCGATCTCGTCTGATCTCGGAAGCTAAGCAGGGTCGGGCCTGGTTAGTACTTGGATGGGAGACCGCCTGGGAATACCGGGTGCTGTAGGCTTTTTGCCTCCCGCTCCGCCTTCTCCTTTAGTCGCCCGCGGCCGAGGCCGCCGCCTCCGACCCCCGCCGGGCACCGCCGCAGGCCCCACCTCCACCGGCCCCTCCCACCACAGCGCGCCAGAGGGGGCGCTCCCCGCCGGCCTGGCCGGCCAGGAGGCCAGAAGGCGGCCCTGCAAGGCAGCCGCACCCCAGCCGCTCCCGTGGTGGCTGGCCCGGACCCAGACTCCGCCTCAGGCCGGGGTGCCGTCCGTGCGGCCCGCGAGGCCCTCGACCTGCGCTTGGCCGCGCCCACCAGAGCCCAGCCGCGCCGAAAAGCCCCCCCCCCTCCGCCGTTTCGCCACGCCCGGGGGCGGGGGCGGGGGCGGGAGCGGGTGCGGGGTCGCGGGCCGGGGCCGCTTCCCCGGGCCTGCCGGACACCGGGGGCGGGGTCCTGTGCTTGGCGGGCGGCGTGGGGGCAAGGGTGGCCTTGCTGTGGCTAAGGGGCCGTGCCCACTCAGTGGTGGCTCCCAGTGGCTCCGGGCCAGCTGCTGGCCGGCCGGAGGGCCGGCCTGGCCGTGGCTGGGCTGCGCCTAACTCCGCGTGGGCGGGCAGGGGGGGGGATGCCCAAGGGACCGCGGCCGCCGGGCCCTGAAGCCTCCGGGGCCACGTCCCTGTGAGCGTCGAGCGGGATCTGCGGCGGGGCGCCAAGCGCCGACGGGCCTGGAGCGTCCCGCCCGCCCTGGGCTGCGAGGTCGCCCACCACTCCGCCGACCCCCGGGTCCCCGAGGCCTCCTGTCGCCTGCCTGGGCGGGCGGCAGGGCCCTGCCGGAGAGGGCTGGCCGCCGGCATGGCGGTAAGGCGCAAGCGCCAGCCAAGCTGGGCCTCAAGAGGCACCCCGCCGGCCCCTCCTGCGTCTACGGCCATACCACCCTGAACGCGCCCGATCTCGTCTGATCTCGGAAGCTAAGCAGGGTCGGGCCTGGTTAGTACTTGGATGGGAGACCGCCTGGGAATACCGGGTGCTGTAGGCTTTTTGCCTCCCGCTCCGCCCTCTCCTTTAGTCGCCCGCCGCCTCCGCCCCCCGCCGCCGGGCACCGCAGCAGGCCCCACCTACCTCCGACCCCTCCCACCACAGCGCGCCAGAGGGGGCGCTCTCCACCTGCCTGGCCGGCCAGGCGGCCAGAAGGCGGCCCTGGAAGGCAGCCGCCTCCCAGCCGCTCCCGGGGTGGCTGGCCTGGACCCAGACTCCGCCTCAGGCCCGGGTGCCGGCCGTGCAGCCCGCGAGCCCCTTGACCTGCACCTGGCCGCCCCCACTAGCGCCCGGCCCCGGCGCAGCCACCTATCTGCCGGTGTGTCTCTCCACAGCTCCCTCCGGAAAGAGCCCCACCCCGCCCCCCCCCCCGCCGCCGTTTGGCCACGGCCGGGGGGCGGGAGCGGGGGCGGGGGCCGGGGTCGGTTCTCCGGGCCGGCCGGCCGCAAGGCGCCGGGTCCTGTGCTCGGCGGGTGGCGTGGGGGCAAGGGTGGCCTTGCTGGGGCTAAGGGGCCGTGGTGACTCAATGGTGGCTCCCAGTGGGTTAAGGGCCGACTGCCGTCGGGCAGGAGGGCCGGCCCGGGCTGCGGCCGGGCTGCGCCTAGCGCCGCGTGGGCGGGCAGCGGGGAGGCCCAAGGGACCGCGGGCCCCGGGCCCTGAAGCCTCCGGGGCCACGTCCCTGTGAGCGACGTGCGGGATGTGGGGCGGGACGCCAAGCGCCGAACGGTTTGGTGGGTCCCGCCCGCCCTGGGCAGGGAGGTCGCCAACCCCTCCGCCACCCCCCCCCGCCCCGGTACCCGAGGCCGCCCTCGCCCTGCCTGGGCGGGCGGCGGGGCCCTGCCGGGGCGGGCTGGCCGCCGGGCTGGCAGTAAGGCGCAAGCGCCAGCCAAGCTGGGCCTCAAGAGGCACTCGGCGGGCCCCTCTCACGTCTACGGCCATACCACCCTGAACGCGCCCGATCTCGTCTGATCTCGGAAGCTAAGCAGGGTCGGGCCTGGTTAGTACTTGGATGGGAGACCGCCTGGGAATACCGGGTGCTGTAGGCTTTTTGCCTCCCGCTCCGCCTTCTCCTTTAGTCGCCCGCGGCCGAGGCCGCCGCCTCCGCCCCCCGGCCGGGCACCGCCGCAGGCCCCACCTCCACCGGCCCCTCCCACCACAGCGCGCCAGAGGGGGCGCTCCCCGCCGGCCTGGCCGGCCAGGAGGCCAGAAGGCGGCCCTGCAAGGCAGCCGCACCCCAGCCGCTCCCGTAGTGGCTGGCCCGGACCCAGACTCCGCCTCAGGCCGGGGTGCCGTCCGTGCGGCCCGCGAGGCCCTCGACCTGCGCTTGGCCGCGCCCACCAGAGCCCAGCCGCGCCGAAAAGCCCCCCCCCCTCCGCCGTTTCGCCACGCCCGGGGGCGGGGGCGGGGGCGGGAGCGGGTGCGGGGTCGCGGGCCGGGGCCGCTTCCCCGGGCCTGCCGGACACCGGGGGCGGGGTCCTGTGCTCGGCGGGCGGCGTGGGGGCAAGGGTGGCCTTGCTGTGGCTAAGGGGCCGTGCCCACTCAGTGGTGGCTCCCAGTGGCTCCGGGCCAGCTGCTGGCCGGCCGGAGGGCCGGCCTGGCCGTGGCTGGGCTGCGCCTAACTCCGCGTGGGCGGGCAGGGGGGGGGATGCCCAAGGGACCGCGGCCGCCGGGCCCTGAAGCCTCCGGGGCCACGTCCCTGTGAGCGTCGAGCGGGATCTGCGGCGGGGCGCCAAGCGCCGACGGGCCTGGAGCGTCCCGCCCGCCCTGGGCTGCGAGGTCGCCCACCACTCCGCCGACCCCCGGGTCCCCGAGGCCTCCTGTCGCCTGCCTGGGCGGGCGGCAGGGCCCTGCCGGAGAGGGCTGGCCGCCGGCATGGCGGTAAGGCGCAAGCGCCAGCCAAGCTGGGCCTCAAGAGGCACCCCGCCGGCCCCTCCTGCGTCTACGGCCATACCACCCTGAACGCGCCCGATCTCGTCTGATCTCGGAAGCTAAGCAGGGTCGGGCCTGGTTAGTACTTGGATGGGAGACCGCCTGGGAATACCGGGTGCTGTAGGCTTTTTGCCTCCCGCTCCGCCCTCTCCTTTAGTCGCCCGCCGCCTCCGCCCCCCGCCGCCGGGCACCGCAGCAGGCCCCACCTACCTCCGACCCCTCCCACCACAGCGCGCCAGAGGGGGCGCTCTCCACCTGCCTGGCCGGCCAGGCGGCCAGAAGGCGGCCCTGGAAGGCAGCCGCCTCCCAGCCGCTCCCGGGGTGGCTGGCCTGGACCCAGACTCCGCCTCAGGCCCGGGTGCCGGCCGTGCAGCCCGCGAGCCCCTTGACCTGCACCTGGCCGCCCCCACTAGCGCCCGACCCCGGCGCAGCCACCTATCTGCCGGTGTGTCTCTCCACAGCTCCCTCCGGAAAGAGCCCCACCCCGCCCCCCCCCCCGCCGCCGTTTGGCCACGGCCGGGGGGCGGGAGCGGGGGCGGGGGCCGGGGTCGGTTCTCCGGGCCGGCCGGCCGCAAGGCGCCGGGTCCTGTGCTCGGCGGGTGGCGTGGGGGCAAGGGTGGCCTTGCTGGGGCTAAGGGGCCGTGGTGACTCAATGGTGGCTCCCAGTGGGTTAAGGGCCGACTGCCGTCGGGCAGGAGGGCCGGCCCGGGCTGCGGCCGGGCTGCGCCTAGCGCCGCGTGGGCGGGCAGCGGGGAGGCCCAAGGGACCGCGGGCCCCGGGCCCTGAAGCCTCCGGGGCCACGTCCCTGTGAGCGACGTGCGGGATGTGGGGCGGGACGCCAAGCGCCGAACGGTTTGGTGGGTCCCGCCCGCCCTGGGCAGGGAGGTCGCCAACCCCTCCGCCACCCCCCCCGCCCCGGTACCCGAGGCCGCCCTCGCCCTGCCTGGGCGGGCGGCGGGGCCCTGCCGGGGCGGGCTGGCCGCCGGGCTGGCAGTAAGGCGCAAGCGCCAGCCAAGCTGGGCCTCAAGAGGCACTCGGCGGGCCCCTCTCACGTCTACGGCCATACCACCCTGAACGCGCCCGATCTCGTCTGATCTCGGAAGCTAAGCAGGGTCGGGCCTGGTTAGTACTTGGATGGGAGACCGCCTGGGAATACCGGGTGCTGTAGGCTTTTTGCCTCCCGCTCCGCCTTCTCCTTTAGTCGCCCGCGGCCGAGGCCGCCGCCTCCGCCCCCCGGCCGGGCACCGCCGCAGGCCCCACCTCCACCGGCCCCTCCCACCACAGCGCGCCAGAGGGGGCGCTCCCCGCCGGCCTGGCCGGCCAGGAGGCCAGAAGGCGGCCCTGCAAGGCAGCCGCACCCCAGCCGCTCCCGTAGTGGCTGGCCCGGACCCAGACTCCGCCTCAGGCCGGGGTGCCGTCCGTGCGGCCCGCGAGGCCCTCGACCTGCGCTTGGCCGCGCCCACCAGAGCCCAGCCGCGCCGAAAAGCCCCCCCCCCTCCGCCGTTTCGCCACGCCCGGGGGCGGGGGCGGGGGCGGGAGCGGGTGCGGGGTCGCGGGCCGGGGCCGCTTCCCCGGGCCTGCCGGACACCGGGGGCGGGGTCCTGTGCTCGGCGGGCGGCGTGGGGGCAAGGGTGGCCTTGCTGTGGCTAAGGGGCCGTGCCCACTCAGTGGTGGCTCCCAGTGGCTCCGGGCCAGCTGCTGGCCGGCCGGAGGGCCGGCCTGGCCGTGGCTGGGCTGCGCCTAACTCCGCGTGGGCGGGCAGGGGGGGGGATGCCCAAGGGACCGCGGCCGCCGGGCCCTGAAGCCTCCGGGGCCACGTCCCTGTGAGCGTCGAGCGGGATCTGCGGCGGGGCGCCAAGCGCCGACGGGCCTGGAGCGTCCCGCCCGCCCTGGGCTGCGAGGTCGCCCACCACTCCGCCGACCCCCGGGTCCCCGAGGCCTCCTGTCGCCTGCCTGGGCGGGCGGCAGGGCCCTGCCGGAGAGGGCTGGCCGCCGGCATGGCGGTAAGGCGCAAGCGCCAGCCAAGCTGGGCCTCAAGAGGCACCCCGCCGGCCCCTCCTGCGTCTACGGCCATACCACCCTGAACGCGCCCGATCTCGTCTGATCTCGGAAGCTAAGCAGGGTCGGGCCTGGTTAGTACTTGGATGGGAGACCGCCTGGGAATACCGGGTGCTGTAGGCTTTTTGCCTCCCGCTCCGCCCTCTCCTTTAGTCGCCCGCCGCCTCCGCCCCCCGCCGCCGGGCACCGCAGCAGGCCCCACCTACCTCCGACCCCTCCCACCACAGCGCGCCAGAGGGGGCGCTCTCCACCTGCCTGGCCGGCCAGGCGGCCAGAAGGCGGCCCTGGAAGGCAGCCGCCTCCCAGCCGCTCCCGGGGTGGCTGGCCTGGACCCAGACTCCGCCTCAGGCCCGGGTGCGGGCCGTGCGGCCCGCGAGCCCCTTGACCTGCACCTGGCCGCCCCCACTAGCGCCCGGCCCCGGCGCAGCCACCTATCTGCCGGTGTGTCTCTCCACAGCTCCCTCCGGAAAGAGCCCCACCCCGCCCCCCCCCCCGCCGCCGTTTGGCCACGGCCGGGGGGCGGGAGCGGGGGCGGGGGCCGGGGCCGGTTCTCCGGGCCGGCCGGCCGCAAGGCGCCGGGTCCTGTGCTCGGCGGGTGGCGTGGGGGCAAGGGTGGCCTTGCTGGGGCTAAGGGGCCGTGGTGACTCAATGGTGGCTCCCAGTGGGTTAAGGGCCGACTGCCGTCGGGCAGGAGGGCCGGCCCGGGCTGCGGCCGGGCTGCGCCTAGCGCCGCGTGGGCGGGCAGCGGGGAGGCCCAAGGGACCGCGGGCCCCGGGCCCTGAAGCCTCCGGGGCCACGTCCCTGTGAGCGACGTGCGGGATGTGGGGCGGGGCGCCAAGCGCCGAACGGTTTGGTGGGTCCCGCCCGCCCTGGGCAGGGAGGTCGCCAACCCCTCCGCCACCCCCCCCGCCCCGGTACCCGAGGCCGCCCTCGCCCTGCCTGGGCGGGCGGCGGGGCCCTGCCGGGGCGGGCTGGCCGCCGGGCTGGCAGTAAGGCGCAAGCGCCAGCCAAGCTGGGCCTCAAGAGGCACTCGGCGGGCCCCTCTCGCGTCTACGGCCATACCACCCTGAACGCGCCCGATCTCGTCTGATCTCGGAAGCTAAGCAGGGTCGGGCCTGGTTAGTACTTGGATGGGAGACCGCCTGGGAATACCGGGTGCTGTAGGCTTTTTGCCTCCCGCTCCGCCTTCTCCTTTAGTCGCCCGCGGCCGAGGCCGCCGCCTCCGCCCCCCCGCCGGGCACCGCCGCAGGCCCCACCTCCACCGGCCCCTCCCACCACAGCGCGCCAGAGGGGGCGCTCCCCGCCGGCCTGGCCGGCCAGGAGGCCAGAAGGCGGCCCTGCAAGGCAGCCGCACCCCAGCCGCTCCCGTGGTGGCTGGCCCGGACCCAGACTCCGCCTCAGGCCGGGGTGCCGTCCGTGCGGCCCGCGAGGCCCTCGACCTGCGCTTGGCCGCGCCCACCAGAGCCCAGCCACGCCGCAGCCAGCTGTCTGCCCGTGTGTCTCTCCGCAGCTCCCTCCGGGAAAAGCCCCCCCCCCCTCCGCCGTTTCGGCACGCCCGGGGGCGGGGGCGGGGGCGGGAGCGGGTGCGGGGTCGCGGGCCGGGGCCGCTTCCCCGGGCCTGCCGGACACCGGGGGCGGGGTCCTGTGCTCGGCGGGCGGCGTGGGGGCAAGGGTGGCCTTGCTGTGGCTAAGGGGCCGTGCCCACTCAGTGGTGGCTCCCAGTGGCTCCGGGCCAGCTGCTGGCCGGCCGGAGGGCCGGCCTGGCCGTGGCTGGGCTGCGCCTAACTCCGCGTGGGCGGGCAGGGGGGGGGATGCCCAAGGGACCGCGGCCGCCGGGCCCTGAAGCCTCCGGGGCCACGTCCCTGTGAGCGTCGAGCGGGATCTGCGGCGGGGCGCCAAGCGCCGACGGGCCTGGAGCGTCCCGCCCGCCCTGGGCTGCGAGGTCGCCCACCACTCCGCCGACCCCCGGGTCCCCGAGGCCTCCTGTCGCCTGCCTGGGCGGGCGGCAGGGCCCTGCCGGAGAGGGCTGGCCGCCGGCATGGCGGTAAGGCGCAAGCGCCAGCCAAGCTGGGCCTCAAGAGGCACCCCGCCGGCCCCTCCTGCGTCTACGGCCATACCACCCTGAACGCGCCCGATCTCGTCTGATCTCGGAAGCTAAGCAGGGTCGGGCCTGGTTAGTACTTGGATGGGAGACCGCCTGGGAATACCGGGTGCTGTAGGCTTTTTGCCTCCCGCTCCGCCCTCTCCTTTAGTCGCCCGCCGCCTCCGCCCCCCGCCGCCGGGCACCGCAGCAGGCCCCACCTACCTCCGACCCCTCCCAGCACAGCGCGCCAGAGGGGGCGCTCTCCACCTGCCTGGCCGGCCAGGCGGCCAGAAGGCGGCCCTGGAAGGCAGCCGCCTCCCAGCCGCTCCCGGGGTGGCTGGCCTGGACCCAGACTCCGCCTCAGGCCCGGGTGCCGGCCGTGCGGCCCGCGAGCCCCTTGACCTGCACCTGGCCGCCCCCACTAGCGCCCGGCCCCGGCGCAGCCACCTATCTGCCGGTGTGTCTCTCCACAGCTCCCTCCGGAAAGAGCCCCACCCCGCCCCCCCCCCGCCGCCGTTTGGCCACGGCCAGGGGGCGGGAGCGGGGGCGGGGGCCGGGGCCGGTTCTCCGGGCCGGCCGGCCGCAAGGCGCCGGGTCCTGTGCTCGGCGGGTGGCGTGGGGGCAAGGGTGGCCTTGCTGGGGCTAAGGGGCCGTGGTGACTCAATGATGGCTCCCAGTGGGTTAAGGGCCGACTGCCGTCGGGCAGGAGGGCCGGCCCGGGCTGCGGCCGGGCTGCGCCTAGCGCCGCGTGGGCGGGCAGCGGGGAGGCCCAAGGGACCGCGGGCCCCGGGCCCTGAAGCCTCCGGGGCCACGTCCCTGTGAGCGACGTGCGGGATGTGGGGCGGGGCGCCAAGCGCCGAACGGTTTGGTGGGTCCCGCCCGCCCTGGGCAGGGAGGTCGCCAACCCCTCCGCCACCCCCCCCCGCCCCGGTACCCGAGGCCGCCCTCGCCCTGCCTGGGCGGGCGGCGGGGCCCTGCCGGGGCGGGCTGGCCGCCGGGCTGGCAGTAAGGCGCAAGCGCCAGCCAAGCTGGGCCTCAAGAGGCACTCGGCGGGCCCCTCTCGCGTCTACGGCCATACCACCCTGAACGCGCCCGATCTCGTCTGATCTCGGAAGCTAAGCAGGGTCGGGCCTGGTTAGTACTTGGATGGGAGACCGCCTGGGAATACCGGGTGCTGTAGGCTTTTTGCCTCCCGCTCCGCCTTCTCCTTTAGTCGCCCGCGGCCGAGGCCGCCGCCTCCGACCCCCGCCGGGCACCGCCGCAGGCCCCACCTCCACCGGCCCCTCCCACCACAGCGCGCCAGAGGGGGCGCTCCCCGCCGGCCTGGCCGGCCAGGAGGCCAGAAGGCGGCCCTGCAAGGCAGCCGCACCCCAGCCGCTCCCGTGGTGGCTGGCCCGGACCCAGACTCCGCCTCAGGCCGGGGTGCCGTCCGTGCGGCCCGCGAGGCCCTCGACCTGCGCTTGGCCGCGCCCACCAGAGCCCAGCCGCGCCGAAAAGCCCCCCCCCCTCCGCCGTTTCGCCACGCCCGGGGGCGGGGGCGGGGGCGGGAGCGGGTGCGGGGTCGCGGGCCGGGGCCGCTTCCCCGGGCCTGCCGGACACCGGGGGCGGGGTCCTGTGCTTGGCGGGCGGCGTGGGGGCAAGGGTGGCCTTGCTGTGGCTAAGGGGCCGTGCCCACTCAGTGGTGGCTCCCAGTGGCTCCGGGCCAGCTGCTGGCCGGCCGGAGGGCCGGCCTGGCCGTGGCTGGGCTGCGCCTAACTCCGCGTGGGCGGGCAGGGGGGGGGATGCCCAAGGGACCGCGGCCGCCGGGCCCTGAAGCCTCCGGGGCCACGTCCCTGTGAGCGTCGAGCGGGATCTGCGGCGGGGCGCCAAGCGCCGACGGGCCTGGAGCGTCCCGCCCGCCCTGGGCTGCGAGGTCGCCCACCACTCCGCCGACCCCCGGGTCCCCGAGGCCTCCTGTCGCCTGCCTGGGCGGGCGGCAGGGCCCTGCCGGAGAGGGCTGGCCGCCGGCATGGCGGTAAGGCGCAAGCGCCAGCCAAGCTGGGCCTCAAGAGGCACCCCGCCGGCCCCTCCTGCGTCTACGGCCATACCACCCTGAACGCGCCCGATCTCGTCTGATCTCGGAAGCTAAGCAGGGTCGGGCCTGGTTAGTACTTGGATGGGAGACCGCCTGGGAATACCGGGTGCTGTAGGCTTTTTGCCTCCCGCTCCGCCCTCTCCTTTAGTCGCCCGCCGCCTCCGCCCCCCGCCGCCGGGCACCGCAGCAGGCCCCACCTACCTCCGACCCCTCCCACCACAGCGCGCCAGAGGGGGCGCTCTCCACCTGCCTGGCCGGCCAGGCGGCCAGAAGGCGGCCCTGGAAGGCAGCCGCCTCCCAGCCGCTCCCGGGGTGGCTGGCCTGGACCCAGACTCCGCCTCAGGCCCGGGTGCCGGCCGTGCAGCCCGCGAGCCCCTTGACCTGCACCTGGCCGCCCCCACTAGCGCCCGGCCCCGGCGCAGCCACCTATCTGCCGGTGTGTCTCTCCACAGCTCCCTCCGGAAAGAGCCCCACCCCGCCCCCCCCCCCGCCGCCGTTTGGCCACGGCCGGGGGGCGGGAGCGGGGGCGGGGGCCGGGGTCGGTTCTCCGGGCCGGCCGGCCGCAAGGCGCCGGGTCCTGTGCTCGGCGGGTGGCGTGGGGGCAAGGGTGGCCTTGCTGGGGCTAAGGGGCCGTGGTGACTCAATGGTGGCTCCCAGTGGGTTAAGGGCCGACTGCCGTCGGGCAGGAGGGCCGGCCCGGGCTGCGGCCGGGCTGCGCCTAGCGCCGCGTGGGCGGGCAGCGGGGAGGCCCAAGGGACCGCGGGCCCCGGGCCCTGAAGCCTCCGGGGCCACGTCCCTGTGAGCGACGTGCGGGATGTGGGGCGGGACGCCAAGCGCCGAACGGTTTGGTGGGTCCCGCCCGCCCTGGGCAGGGAGGTCGCCAACCCCTCCGCCACCCCCCCCCGCCCCGGTACCCGAGGCCGCCCTCGCCCTGCCTGGGCGGGCGGCGGGGCCCTGCCGGGGCGGGCTGGCCGCCGGGCTGGCAGTAAGGCGCAAGCGCCAGCCAAGCTGGGCCTCAAGAGGCACTCGGCGGGCCCCTCTCACGTCTACGGCCATACCACCCTGAACGCGCCCGATCTCGTCTGATCTCGGAAGCTAAGCAGGGTCGGGCCTGGTTAGTACTTGGATGGGAGACCGCCTGGGAATACCGGGTGCTGTAGGCTTTTTGCCTCCCGCTCCGCCTTCTCCTTTAGTCGCCCGCGGCCGAGGCCGCCGCCTCCGCCCCCCGGCCGGGCACCGCCGCAGGCCCCACCTCCACCGGCCCCTCCCACCACAGCGCGCCAGAGGGGGCGCTCCCCGCCGGCCTGGCCGGCCAGGAGGCCAGAAGGCGGCCCTGCAAGGCAGCCGCACCCCAGCCGCTCCCGTAGTGGCTGGCCCGGACCCAGACTCCGCCTCAGGCCGGGGTGCCGTCCGTGCGGCCCGCGAGGCCCTCGACCTGCGCTTGGCCGCGCCCACCAGAGCCCAGCCGCGCCGAAAAGCCCCCCCCCCTCCGCCGTTTCGCCACGCCCGGGGGCGGGGGCGGGGGCGGGAGCGGGTGCGGGGTCGCGGGCCGGGGCCGCTTCCCCGGGCCTGCCGGACACCGGGGGCGGGGTCCTGTGCTCGGCGGGCGGCGTGGGGGCAAGGGTGGCCTTGCTGTGGCTAAGGGGCCGTGCCCACTCAGTGGTGGCTCCCAGTGGCTCCGGGCCAGCTGCTGGCCGGCCGGAGGGCCGGCCTGGCCGTGGCTGGGCTGCGCCTAACTCCGCGTGGGCGGGCAGGGGGGGGGATGCCCAAGGGACCGCGGCCGCCGGGCCCTGAAGCCTCCGGGGCCACGTCCCTGTGAGCGTCGAGCGGGATCTGCGGCGGGGCGCCAAGCGCCGACGGGCCTGGAGCGTCCCGCCCGCCCTGGGCTGCGAGGTCGCCCACCACTCCGCCGACCCCCGGGTCCCCGAGGCCTCCTGTCGCCTGCCTGGGCGGGCGGCAGGGCCCTGCCGGAGAGGGCTGGCCGCCGGCATGGCGGTAAGGCGCAAGCGCCAGCCAAGCTGGGCCTCAAGAGGCACCCCGCCGGCCCCTCCTGCGTCTACGGCCATACCACCCTGAACGCGCCCGATCTCGTCTGATCTCGGAAGCTAAGCAGGGTCGGGCCTGGTTAGTACTTGGATGGGAGACCGCCTGGGAATACCGGGTGCTGTAGGCTTTTTGCCTCCCGCTCCGCCCTCTCCTTTAGTCGCCCGCCGCCTCCGCCCCCCGCCGCCGGGCACCGCAGCAGGCCCCACCTACCTCCGACCCCTCCCACCACAGCGCGCCAGAGGGGGCGCTCTCCACCTGCCTGGCCGGCCAGTCGGCCAGAAGGCGGCCCTGGAAGGCAGCCGCCTCCCAGCCGCTCCCGGGGTGGCTGGCCTGGACCCAGACTCCGCCTCAGGCCCGGGTGCCGGCCGTGCGGCCCGCGAGCCCCTTGACCTGCACCTGGCCGCCCCCACTAGCGCCCGGCCCCGGCGCAGCCACCTATCTGCCGGTGTGTCTCTCCACAGCTCCCTCCGGAAAGAGCCCCACCCCGCCTCCCCCCCCCGCCGCCGTTTGGCCACGGACGGGGGGCGGGAGCGGGGGCGGGGGCCGGGGCCGGTTCTCCGGGCCGGCCGGCCGCAAGGCGCCGGGTCCTGTGCTCGGCGGGTGGCGTGGGGGCAAGGGTGGCCTTGCTGGGGCTAAGGGGCCGTGGTGACTCAATGGTGGCTCCCAGTGGGTTAAGGGCCGACTGCCGTCGGGCAGGAGGGCCGGCCCGGGCTGCGGCCGGGCTGCCCCTAGCGCCGCGTGGGCGGGCAGCGGGGAGGCCCAAGGGACCGCGGGCCCCGGGCCCTGAAGCCTCCGGGGCCACGTCCCTGTGAGCGACGTGCGGGATGTGGGGCGGGGCGCCAAGCGCCGAACGGTTTGGTGGGTCCCGCCCGCCCTGGGCAGGGAGGTCGCCAACCCCTCCGCCACCCCCCCCGCCCCGGTACCCGAGGCCGCCCTCGCCCTGCCTGGGCGGGCGGCGGGGCCCTGCCGGGGCGGGCTGGCCGCCGGGCTGGCAGTAAGGCGCAAGCGCCAGCCAAGCTGGGCCTCAAGAGGCACTCGGCGGGCCCCTCTCGCGTCTACGGCCATACCACCCTGAACGCGCCCGATCTCGTCTGATCTCGGAAGCTAAGCAGGGTCGGGCCTGGTTAGTACTTGGATGGGCGACCGCCTGGGAATACCGGGTGCTGTAGGCTTTTTGCCTCCCGCTCCGCCTTCTCCTTTAGTCGCCCGCGGCCGAGGCCGCCGCCTCCGCCCCCCCGCCGGGCACCGCCGCAGGCCCCACCTCCACCGGCCCCTCCCACCACAGCGCGCCAGAGGGGGCGCTCCCCGCCGGCCTGGCCGGCCAGGAGGCCAGAAGGCGGCCCTGCAAGGCAGCCGCACCCCAGCCGCTCCCGTGGTGGCTGGCCCGGACCCAGACTCCGCCTCAGGCCGGGGTGCCGTCCGTGCGGCCCGCGAGGCCCTCGACCTGCGCTTGGCCGCGCCCACCAGAGCCCAGCCACGCCGCAGCCAGCTGTCTGCCCGTGTGTCTCTCCGCAGCTCCCTCCGGGAAAAGCCCCCCCCCCCTCCGCCGTTTCGGCACGCCCGGGGGCGGGGGCGGGGGCGGGAGCGGGTGCGGGGTCGCGGGCCGGGGCCGCTTCCCCGGGCCTGCCGGACACCGGGGGCGGGGTCCTGTGCTCGGCGGGCGGCGTGGGGGCAAGGGTGGCCTTGCTGTGGCTAAGGGGCCGTGCCCACTCAGTGGTGGCTCCCAGTGGCTCCGGGCCAGCTGCTGGCCGGCCGGAGGGCCGGCCTGGCCGTGGCTGGGCTGCGCCTAACTCCGCGTGGGCGGGCAGGGGGGGGGATGCCCAAGGGACCGCGGCCGCCGGGCCCTGAAGCCTCCGGGGCCACGTCCCTGTGAGCGTCGAGCGGGATCTGCGGCGGGGCGCCAAGCGCCGACGGGCCTGGAGCGTCCCGCCCGCCCTGGGCTGCGAGGTCGCCCACCACTCCGCCGACCCCCGGGTCCCCGAGGCCTCCTGTCGCCTGCCTGGGCGGGCGGCAGGGCCCTGCCGGAGAGGGCTGGCCGCCGGCATGGCGGTAAGGCGCAAGCGCCAGCCAAGCTGGGCCTCAAGAGGCACCCCGCCGGCCCCTCCTGCGTCTACGGCCATACCACCCTGAACGCGCCCGAGCTCGTCTGATCTCGGAAGCTAAGCAGGGTCGGGCCTGGTTAGTACTTGGATGGGAGACCGCCTGGGAATACCGGGTGCTGTAGGCTTTTTGCCTCCCGCTCCGCCCTCTCCTTTAGTCGCCCGCCGCCTCCGCCCCCCGCCGCCGGGCACCGCAGCAGGCCCCACCTACCTCCGACCCCTCCCAGCACAGCGCGCCAGAGGGGGCGCTCTCCACCTGCCTGGCCGGCCAGGCGGCCAGAAGGCGGCCCTGGAAGGCAGCCGCCTCCCAGCCGCTCCCGGGGTGGCTGGCCTGGACCCAGACTCCGCCTCAGGCCCGGGTGCCGGCCGTGCGGCCCGCGAGCCCCTTGACCTGCACCTGGCCGCCCCCACTAGCGCCCGGCCCCGGCGCAGCCACCTATCTGCCGGTGTGTCTCTCCACAGCTCCCTCCGGAAAGAGCCCCACCCCGCCCCCCCCCCGCCGCCGTTTGGCCACGGCCAGGGGGCGGGAGCGGGGGCGGGGGCCGGGGCCGGTTCTCCGGGCCGGCCGGCCGCAAGGCGCCGGGTCCTGTGCTCGGCGGGTGGCGTGGGGGCAAGGGTGGCCTTGCTGGGGCTAAGGGGCCGTGGTGACTCAATGATGGCTCCCAGTGGGTTAAGGGCCGACTGCCGTCGGGCAGGAGGGCCGGCCCGGGCTGCGGCCGGGCTGCGCCTAGCGCCGCGTGGGCGGGCAGCGGGGAGGCCCAAGGGACCGCGGGCCCCGGGCCCTGAAGCCTCCGGGGCCACGTCCCTGTGAGCGACGTGCGGGATGTGGGGCGGGGCGCCAAGCGCCGAACGGTTTGGTGGGTCCCGCCCGCCCTGGGCAGGGAGGTCGCCAACCCCTCCGCCACCCCCCCCGCCCCGGTACCCGAGGCCGCCCTCGCCCTGCCTGGGCGGGCGGCGGGGCCCTGCCGGGGCGGGCTGGCCGCCGGGCTGGCAGTAAGGCGCAAGCGCCAGCCAAGCTGGGCCTCAAGAGGCACTCGGCGGGCCCCTCTCGCGTCTACGGCCATACCACCCTGAACGCGCCCGATCTCGTCTGATCTCGGAAGCTAAGCAGGGTCGGGCCTGGTTAGTACTTGGATGGGAGACCGCCTGGGAATACCGGGTGCTGTAGGCTTTTTGCCTCCCGCTCCGCCTTCTCCTTTAGTCGCCCGCGGCCGAGGCCGCCGCCTCCGACCCCCGCCGGGCACCGCCGCAGGCCCCACCTCCACCGGCCCCTCCCACCACAGCGCGCCAGAGGGGGCGCTCCCCGCCGGCCTGGCCGGCCAGGAGGCCAGAAGGCGGCCCTGCAAGGCAGCCGCACCCCAGCCGCTCCCGTGGTGGCTGGCCCGGACCCAGACTCCGCCTCAGGCCGGGGTGCCGTCCGTGCGGCCCGCGAGGCCCTCGACCTGCGCTTGGCCGCGCCCACCAGAGCCCAGCCGCGCCGAAAAGCCCCCCCCCCTCCGCCGTTTCGCCACGCCCGGGGGCGGGGGCGGGGGCGGGAGCGGGTGCGGGGTCGCGGGCCGGGGCCGCTTCCCCGGGCCTGCCGGACACCGGGGGCGGGGTCCTGTGCTCGGCGGGCGGCGTGGGGGCAAGGGTGGCCTTGCTGTGGCTAAGGGGCCGTGCCCACTCAGTGGTGGCTCCCAGTGGCTCCGGGCCAGCTGCTGGCCGGCCGGAGGGCCGGCCTGGCCGTGGCTGGGCTGCGCCTAACTCCGCGTGGGCGGGCAGGGGGGGGGATGCCCAAGGGACCGCGGCCGCCGGGCCCTGAAGCCTCCGGGGCCACGTCCCTGTGAGCGTCGAGCGGGATCTGCGGCGGGGCGCCAAGCGCCGACGGGCCTGGAGCGTCCCGCCCGCCCTGGGCTGCGAGGTCGCCCACCACTCCGCCGACCCCCGGGTCCCCGAGGCCTCCTGTCGCCTGCCTGGGCGGGCGGCAGGGCCCTGCCGGAGAGGGCTGGCCGCCGGCATGGCGGTAAGGCGCAAGCGCCAGCCAAGCTGGGCCTCAAGAGGCACCCCGCCGGCCCCTCCTGCGTCTACGGCCATACCACCCTGAACGCGCCCGATCTCGTCTGATCTCGGAAGCTAAGCAGGGTCGGGCCTGGTTAGTACTTGGATGGGAGACCGCCTGGGAATACCGGGTGCTGTAGGCTTTTTGCCTCCCGCTCCGCCCTCTCCTTTAGTCGCCCGCCGCCTCCGCCCCCCGCCGCCGGGCACCGCAGCAGGCCCCACCTACCTCCGACCCCTCCCACCACAGCGCGCCAGAGGGGGCGCTCTCCACCTGCCTGGCCGGCCAGGCGGCCAGAAGGCGGCCCTGGAAGGCAGCCGCCTCCCAGCCGCTCCCGGGGTGGCTGGCCTGGACCCAGACTCCGCCTCAGGCCCGGGTGCGGGCCGTGCGGCCCGCGAGCCCCTTGACCTGCACCTGGCCGCCCCCACTAGCGCCCGGCCCCGGCGCAGCCACCTATCTGCCGGTGTGTCTCTCCACAGCTCCCTCCGGAAAGAGCCCCACCCCGCCCCCCCCCGCCGCCGTTTGGCCACGGACGGGGGGCGGGAGCGGGGGCGGGGGCCGGGGCCGGTTCTCCGGGCCGGCCGGCCGCAAGGCGCCGGGTCCTGTGCTCGGCGGGTGGCGTGGGGGCAAGGGTGGCCTTGCTGGGGCTAAGGGGCCGTGGTGACTCAATGGTGGCTCCCAGTGGGTTAAGGGCCGACTGCCGTCGGGCAGGAGGGCCGGCCCGGGCTGCGGCCGGGCTGCGCCTAGCGCCGCGTGGGCGGGCAGCGGGGAGGCCCAAGGGACCGCGGGCCCCGGGCCCTGAAGCCTCCGGGGCCACGTCCCTGTGAGCGACGTGCGGGATGTGGGGCGGGGCGCCAAGCGCCGAACGGTTTGGTGGGTCCCGCCCGCCCTGGGCAGGGAGGTCGCCAACCCCTCCGCCACCCCCCCCGCCCCGGTGCCCGAGGCCGCCATCGCCCTGCCTGGGCGGGCGGCGGGGCCCTGCCGGGGCGGGCTGGCCGCCGGGCTGGCAGTAAGGCGCAAGCGCCAGCCAAGCTGGGCCTCAAGAGGCACTCGGCGGGCCCCTCTCGCGTCTACGGCCATACCACCCTGAACGCGCCCGATCTCGTCTGATCTCGGAAGCTAAGCAGGGTCGGGCCTGGTTAGTACTTGGATGGGAGACCGCCTGGGAATACCGGGTGCTGTAGGCTTTTTGCCTCCCGCTCCGCCTTCTCCTTTAGTCGCCCGCGGCCGAGGCCGCCGCCTCCGCCCCCCCGCCGGGCACCGCCGCAGGCCCCACCTCCACCGTCCCCTCCCACCACAGCGCGCCAGAGGGGGCGCTCCCCGCCGGCCTGGCCGGCCAGGAGGCCAGAAGGCGGCCCTGGAAGGCAGCCGCACCCCAGCCGCTCCCGTGGTGGCTGGCCCGGACCCAGACTCCGCCTCAGGCCGGGGTGCCGTCCCTGCGGCCCGCGAGGCCCTCGACCTGCGCTTGGCCGCGCCCACCAGAGTCCAGCCGCGCCGCAGCCAGCTGTCTGCCCGTGTGTCTCTCCGCAGCTCCCTCCGGGAAAAGCCCCCCCCCCTCCGCCGTTTCGGCACGCCCGGGGGCGGGGGCGGGGGCGGGAGCGGGTGCGGGGTCGCGGGCCGGGGCCGCTTCCCCGGGCCTGCCGGACACCGGGGGCGGGGTCCTGTGCTCGGCGGGCGGCGTGGGGGCAAGGGTGGCCTTGCTGTGGCTAAGGGGCCGTGCCCACTCAGTGGTGGCTCCCAGTGGCTCCGGGCCAGCTGCTGGCCGGCCGGAGGGCCGGCCTGGCCGTGGCTGGGCTGCGCCTAACTCCGCGTGGGCGGGCAGGGGGGGGGATGCCCAAGGGACCGCGGCCGCCGGGCCCTGAAGCCTCCGGGGCCACGTCCCTGTGAGCGTCGAGCGGGATCTGCGGCGGGGCGCCAAGCGCCGACGGGCCTGGAGCGTCCCGCCCGCCCTGGGCTGCGAGGTCGCCCACCACTCCGCCGACCCCCGGGTCCCCAAGGCCTCCTGTCGCCTGCCTGGGCGGGCGGCAGGGCCCTGCCGGAGAGGGCTGGCCGCCGGCATGGCGGTAAGGCGCAAGCGCCAGCCAAGCTGGGCCTCAAGAGGCACCCCGCCGGCCCCTCCTGCGTCTACGGCCATACCACCCTGAACGCGCCCGATCTCGTCTGATCTCGGAAGCTAAGCAGGGTCGGGCCTGGTTAGTACTTGGATGGGAGACCGCCTGGGAATACCGGGTGCTGTAGGCTTTTTGCCTCCCGCTCCGCCCTCTCCTTTAGTCGCCCGCCGCCTCCGCCCCCCGCCGCCGGGCACCGCAGCAGGCCCCACCTACCTCCGACCCCTCCCACCACAGCGCGCCAGAGGGGGCGCTCTCCACCTGCCTGGCCGGCCAGGCGGCCAGAAGGCGGCCCTGGAAGGCAGCCGCCTCCCAGCCGCTCCCGGGGTGGCTGGCCTGGACCCAGACTCCGCCTCAGGCCCGGGTGCGGGCCGTGCGGCCCGCGAGCCCCCTGACCTGCACCTGGCCGCCCCCACTAGCGCCCGGCCCCGGCGCAGCCACCTATCTGCCGGTGTGTCTCTCCACAGCTCCCTCCGGAAAGAGCCCCACCCCGCCCCCCCCCCCCCGCCGCCGTTTGGCCACGGCCGGGGGGCGGGAGCGGGGGCGGGGGCCGGGGCCGGTTCTCCGGGCCGGCCGGCCGCAAGGCGCCGGGTCCTGTGCTCGGCGGGTGGCGTGGGGGCAAGGGTGGCCTTGCTGGGGCTAAGGGGCCGTGGTGACTCAATGGTGGCTCCCAGTGGGTTAAGGGCCGACTGCCGTCGGGCAGGAGGGCCGGCCCGGGCTGCGGCCGGGCTGCGCCTAGCGCCGCGTGGGCGGGCAGCGGGGAGGCCCAAGGGACCGCGGGCCCCGGGCCCTGAAGCCTCCGGGGCCACGTCCCTGTGAGCGACGTGCGGGATGTGGGGCGGGGCGCCAAGCGCCGAACGGTTTGGTGGGTCCCGCCCGCCCTGGGCAGGGAGGTCGCCAACCCCTCCGCCACCCCCCCCCGCCCCGGTACCCGAGGCCGCCCTCGCCCTGCCTGGGCGGGCGGCGGGGCCCTGCCGGGGCGGGCTGGCCGCCGGGCTGTCAGTAAGGCGCAAGCGCCAGCCAAGCTGGGCCTCAAGAGGCACTCGGCGGGCCCCTCTCGCGTCTACGGCCATACCACCCTGAACGCGCCCGATCTCGTCTGATCTCGGAAGCTAAGCAGGGTCGGGCCTGGTTAGTACTTGGATGGGAGACCGCCTGGGAATACCGGGTGCTGTAGGCTTTTTGCCTCCCGCTCCGCCTTCTCCTTTAGTCGCCCGCGGCCGAGGCCGCCGCCTCCGCCCCCCCGCCGGGCACCGCCGCAGGCCCCACCTCCACCGGCCCCTCCCACCACAGCGCGCCAGAGGGGGCGCTCCCCGCCGGCCTGGCCGGCCAGGAGGCCAGAAGGCGGCCCTGGAAGGCAGCCGCACCCCAGCCGCTCCCGTGGTGGCTGGCCCGGACCCAGACTCCGCCTCAGGCCGGGGTGCCGTCCGTGCGGCCCGCGAGGCCCTCGACCTGCGCTTGGCCGCGCCCACCAGAGCCCAGCCGCGCCGCAGCCAGCTGTCTGCCCGTGTGTCTCTCCGCAGCTCCCTCCGGGAAATGCCCCCCCCTGTCCGCCGTTTCGGCACGCCCGGGGGCGGGGGCGGGGGCGGGAGCGGGTGCGGGGTCGCGGGCCGGGGCCGCTTCCCCGGGCCTGCCGGACACCGGGGGCGGGGTCCTGTGCTCGGCGGGCGGCGTGGGGGCAAGGGTGGCCTTGCTGTGGCTAAGGGGCCGTGCCCACTCAGTGGTGGCTCCCAGTGGCTCCGGGCCAGCTGCTGGCCTCAAGAGGCACTCGGCGGGCCCCTCTCGCGTCTACGGCCATACCACCCTGAACGCGCCCGATCTCGTCTGATCTCGGAAGCTAAGCAGGGTCGGGCCTGGTTAGTACTTGGATGGGAGACCGCCTGGGAATACCGGGTGCTGTAGGCTTTTTGCCTCCCGCTCCGCCCTCTCCTTTAGTCGCCCGCCGCCGGGCACCGCAGCAGGCCCCACCTACCTCCGACCCCTCCCACCACAGCGCGCCAGAGGGGGCGCTCTCCACCTGCCTGGCCGGCCAGGCGGCCAGAAGGCGGCCCTGGAAGGCAGCCGCCTCCCAGCCGCTCCCGGGGTGGCTGGCCTGGACCCAGACTCCGCCTCAGGCCCGGGTGCCGGCCGTGCGGCCCGCGAGCCCCTTGACCTGCACCTGGCCGCCCCCACTAGCGCCCGGCCCCGGCGCAGCCACCTATCTGCCGGTGTGTCTCTCCACAGCTCCCTCCGGAAAGAGCCCCACCCCGCCTCCCCCCCCCGCCGCCGTTTGGCCACGGACGGGGGGCGGGAGCGGGGGCGGGGGCCGGGGCCGGTTCTCCGGGCCGGCCGGCCGCAAGGCGCCGGGTCCTGTGCTCGGCGGGTGGCGTGGGGGCAAGGGTGGCCTTGCTGGGGCTAAGGGGCCGTGGTGACTCAATGGTGGCTCCCAGTGGGTTAAGGGCCGACTGCCGTCGGGCAGGAGGGCCGGCCCGGGCTGCGGCCGGGCTGCCCCTAGCGCCGCGTGGGCGGGCAGCGGGGAGGCCCAAGGGACCGCGGGCCCCGGGCCCTGAAGCCTCCGGGGCCACGTCCCTGTGAGCGACGTGCGGGATGTGGGGCAGGGCGCCAAGCGCCGAACGGTTTGGTGGGTCCCGCCCGCCCTGGGCAGGGAGGTCGCCAACCCCTCCGCCACCCCCCCCCGCCCCGGTACCCGAGGCCGCCCTCGCCCTGCCTGGGCGGGCGGCGGGGCCCTGCCAGGGCGGGCTGGCCGCCGGGCTGGCAGTAAGGCGCAAGCGCCAGCCAAGCTGGGCCTCAAGAGGCACTCGGCGGGCCCCTCTCGCGTCTACGGCCATACCACCCTGAACGCGCCCGATCTCGTCTGATCTCGGAAGCTAAGCAGGGTCGGGCCTGGTTAGTACTTGGATGGGAGACCGCCTGGGAATACCGGGTGCTGTAGGCTTTTTGCCTCCCGCTCCGCCTTCTCCTTTAGTCGCCCGCGGCCGAGGCCGCCGCCTCCGCCCCCCCGCCGGGCACCGCCGCAGGCCCCACCTCCACCGGCCCCTCCCACCACAGCGCGCCAGAGGGGGCGCTCCCCGCCGGCCTGGCCGGCCAGGAGGCCAGAAGGCGGCCCTGGAAGGCAGCCGCACCCCAGCCGCTCCCGTGGTGGCTGGCCCGGACCCAGACTCCGCCTCAGGCCGGGGTGCCGTCCGTGCGGCCCGCGAGGCCCTCGACCTGCGCTTGGCCGCGCCCACCAGAGCCCAGCCGCGCCGAAAAGCCCCCCCCCCTCCGCCGTTTCGCCACGCCCGGGGGCGGGGCGGGGGCGGGAGCGGGTGCGGGTTCGCGGGCCGGGGCCGCTTCCCCGGGCCTGCCGGACACCGGGGGCGGGGTCCTGTGCTCGGCGGGCGGCGTGGGGGCAAGGGTGGCCTTGCTGTGGCTAAGGGGCCGTGCCCACTCAGTGGTGGCTCCCAGTGGCTCCGGGCCAGCTGCTGGCCGGCCGGAGGGCCGGCCTGGCCGTGGCTGGGCTGCGCCTAACTCCGCGTGGGCGGGCAGGGGGGGGGATGCCCAAGGGACCGCGGCCGCCGGGCCCTGAAGCCTCCGGGGCCACGTCCCTGTGAGCGTCGAGCGGGATCTGCGGCGGGGCGCCAAGCGCCGACGGGCCTGGAGCGTCCCGCCCGCCCTGGGCTGCGAGGTCGCCCACCACTCCGCCGACCCCCGGGTCCCCGAGGCCTCCTGTCGCCTGCCTGGGCGGGCGGCAGGGCCCTGCCGGAGAGGGCTGGCCGCCGGCATGGCGGTAAGGCGCAAGCGCCAGCCAAGCTGGGCCTCAAGAGGCACCCCGCCGGCCCCTCCTGCGTCTACGGCCATACCACCCTGAACGCGCCCGATCTCGTCTGAT
Organism: Balaenoptera physalus; assembly: GCF_965194825.1. Taxonomy (NCBI): domain Eukaryota; kingdom Metazoa; phylum Chordata; class Mammalia; order Artiodactyla; family Balaenopteridae; genus Balaenoptera; species Balaenoptera physalus. The sequence goes on from NW_028124900.1 coordinate 65,174, forward strand.
CTCGGAAGCTAAGCAGGGTCGGGCCTGGTTAGTACTTGGATGGGAGACCGCCTGGGAATACCGGGTGCTGTAGGCTTTTTGCCTCCCGCTCCGCCCTCTCCTTTAGTCGCCCGCCGCCTCCGCCCCCCGCCGCCGGGCACCGCAGCAGGCCCCACCTACCTCCGACCCCTCCCACCACAGCGCGCCAGAGGGGGCGCTCTCCACCTGCCTGGCCGGCCAGGCGGCCAGAAGGCGGCCCTGGAAGGCAGCCGCCTCCCAGCCGCTCCCGGGGTGGCTGGCCTGGACCCAGACTCCGCCTCAGGCCCGGGTGCCGGCCGTGCGGCCCGCGAGCCCCTTGACCTGCACCTGGCCGCCCCCACTAGCGCCCGGCCCCGGCGCAGCCACCTATCTGCCGGTGTGTCTCTCCACAGCTCCCTCCGGAAAGAGCCCCACCCCGCCTCCCCCCCCCGCCGCCGTTTGGCCACGGACGGGGGGCGGGAGCGGGGGCGGGGGCCGGGGCCGGTTCTCCGGGCCGGCCGGCCGCAAGGCGCCGGGTCCTGTGCTCGGCGGGTGGCGTGGGGGCAAGGGTGGCCTTGCTGGGGCTAAGGGGCCGTGGTGACTCAATGGTGGCTCCCAGTGGGTTAAGGGCCGACTGCCGTCGGGCAGGAGGGCCGGCCCGGGCTGCGGCCGGGCTGCCCCTAGCGCCGCGTGGGCGGGCAGCGGGGAGGCCCAAGGGACCGCGGGCCCCGGGCCCTGAAGCCTCCGGGGCCACGTCCCTGTGAGCGACGTGCGGGATGTGGGGCAGGGCGCCAAGCGCCGAACGGTTTGGTGGGTCCCGCCCGCCCTGGGCAGGGAGGTCGCCAACCCCTCCGCCACCCCCCCCCGCCCCGGTACCCGAGGCCGCCCTCGCCCTGCCTGGGCGGGCGGCGGGGCCCTGCCAGGGCGGGCTGGCCGCCGGGCTGGCAGTAAGGCGCAAGCGCCAGCCAAGCTGGGCCTCAAGAGGCACTCGGCGGGCCCCTCTCGCGTCTACGGCCATACCACCCTGAACGCGCCCGATCTCGTCTGATCTCGGAAGCCAAGCAGGGTCGGGCCTGGTTAGTACTTGGATGGGAGACCGCCTGGGAATACCGGGTGCTGTAGGCTTTTTGCCTCCCGCTCCGCCTTCTCCTTTAGTCGCCCGCGGCCGAGGCCGCCGCCTCCGCCCCCCCGCCGGGCACCGCCGCAGGCCCCACCTCCACCGGCCCCTCCCACCACAGCGCGCCAGAGGGGGCGCTCCCCGCCGGCCTGGCCGGCCAGGAGGCCAGAAGGCGGCCCTGGAAGGCAGCCGCACCCCAGCCGCTCCCGTGGTGGCTGGCCCGGACCCAGACTCCGCCTCAGGCCGGGGTGCCGTCCGTGCGGCCCGCGAGGCCCTCGACCTGCGCTTGGCCGCGCCCACCAGAGCCCAGCCGCGCCGAAAAGCCCCCCCCCCTCCGCCGTTTCGCCACGCCCGGGGGCGGGGCGGGGGCGGGAGCGGGTGCGGGTTCGCGGGCCGGGGCCGCTTCCCCGGGCCTGCCGGACACCGGGGGCGGGGTCCTGTGCTCGGCGGGCGGCGTGGGGGCAAGGGTGGCCTTGCTGTGGCTAAGGGGCCGTGCCCACTCAGTGGTGGCTCCCAGTGGCTCCGGGCCAGCTGCTGGCCGGCCGGAGGGCCGGCCTGGCCGTGGCTGGGCTGCGCCTAACTCCGCGTGGGCGGGCAGGGGGGGGGATGCCCAAGGGACCGCGGCCGCCGGGCCCTGAAGCCTCCGGGGCCACGTCCCTGTGAGCGTCGAGCGGGATCTGCGGCGGGGCGCCAAGCGCCGACGGGCCTGGAGCGTCCCGCCCGCCCTGGGCTGCGAGGTCGCCCACCACTCCGCCGACCCCCGGGTCCCCGAGGCCTCCTGTCGCCTGCCTGGGCGGGCGGCAGGGCCCTGCCGGAGAGGGCTGGCCGCCGGCATGGCGGTAAGGCGCAAGCGCCAGCCAAGCTGGGCCTCAAGAGGCACCCCGCCGGCCCCTCCTGCGTCTACGGCCATACCACCCTGAACGCGCCCGATCTCGTCTGATCTCGGAAGCTAAGCAGGGTCGGGCCTGGTTAGTACTTGGATGGGAGACCGCCTGGGAATACCGGGTGCTGTAGGCTTTTTGCCTCCCGCTCCGCCCTCTCCTTTAGTCGCCCGCCGCCTCCGCCCCCCGCCGCCGGGCACCGCAGCAGGCCCCACCTACCTCCGACCCCTCCCACCACAGCGCGCCAGAGGGGGCGCTCTCCACCTGCCTGGCCGGCCAGGCGGCCAGAAGGCGGCCCTGGAAGGCAGCCGCCTCCCAGCCGCTCCCGGGGTGGCTGGCCTGGACCCAGACTCCGCCTCAGGCCCGGGTGCGGGCCGTGCGGCCCGCGAGCCCCTTGACCTGCACCTGGCCGCCCCCACTAGCGCCCGGCCCCGGCGCAGCCACCTATCTGCCGGTGTGTCTCTCCACAGCTCCCTCCGGAAAGAGCCCCACCCCGCCCCCCCCCCCCGCCGCCGTTTGGCCACGGCCGGGGGGCGGGAGCGGGGGCGGGGGCCGGGGCCGGTTCTCCGGGCCGGCCGGCCGCAAGGCGCCGGGTCCTGTGCTCGGCGGGTGGCGTGGGGGCAAGGGTGGCCTTGCTGGGGCTAAGGGGCCGTGGTGACTCAATGGTGGCTCCCAGTGGGTTAAGGGCCGACTGCCGTCGGGCAGGAGGGCCGGCCCGGGCTGCGGCCGGGCTGCGCCTAGCGCCGCGTGGGCGGGCAGCGGGGAGGCCCAAGGGACCGCGGGCCCCGGGCCCTGAAGCCTCCGGGGCCACGTCCCTGTGAGCGACGTGCGGGATGTGGGGCGGGGCGCCAAGCGCCGAACGGTTTGGTGGGTCCCGCCCGCCCTGGGCAGGGAGGTCGCCAACCCCTCCGCCACCCCCCCCGCCCCGGTACCCGAGGCCGCCCTCGCCCTGCCTGGGCGGGCGGCGGGGCCCTGCCGGGGCGGGCTGGCCGCCGGGCTGGCAGTAAGGCGCAAGCGCCAGCCAAGCTGGGCCTCAAGAGGCACTCGGCGGGCCCCTCTCGCGTCTACGGCCATACCACCCTGAACGCGCCCGATCTCGTCTGATCTCGGAAGCTAAGCAGGGTCGGGCCTGGTTAGTACTTGGATGGGAGACCGCCTGGGAATACCGGGTGCTGTAGGCTTTTTGCCTCCCGCTCCGCCTTCTCCTTTAGTCGCCCGCGGCCGAGGCCGCCGCCTCCGCCCCCCCGCCGGGCACCGCCGCAGGCCCCACCTCCACCGGCCCCTCCCACCACAGCGCGCCAGAGGGGGCGCTCCCCGCCGGCCTGGCCGGCCAGGAGGCCAGAAGGCGGCCCTGCAAGGCAGCCGCACCCCAGCCGCTCCCGTGGTGGCTGGCCCGGACCCAGACTCCGCCTCAGGCCGGGGTGCCGTCCGTGCGGCCCGCGAGGCCCTCGACCTGCGCTTGGCCGCGCCCACCAGAGCCCAGCCACGCCGCAGCCAGCTGTCTGCCCGTGTGTCTCTCCGCAGCTCCCTCCGGGAAAAGCCCCCCCCCCTCCGCCGTTTCGGCACGCCCGGGGGCGGGGGCGGGGGCGGGAGCGGGTGCGGGGTCGCGGGCCGGGGCCGCTTCCCCGGGCCTGCCGGACACTGGGGGCGGGGTCCTGTGCTCGGCGGGCGGCGTGGGGGCAAGGGTGGCCTTGCTGTGGCTAAGGGGCCGTGCCCACTCAGTGGTGGCTCCCAGTGGCTCCGGGCCAGCTGCTGGCCGGCCGGAGGGCCGGCCTGGCCGTGGCTGGGCTGCGCCTAACTCCGCGTGGGCGGGCAGGGGGGGGGATGCCCAAGGGACCGCGGCCGCCGGGCCCTGAAGCCTCCGGGGCCACGTCCCTGTGAGCGTCGAGCGGGATCTGCGGCGGGGCGCCAAGCGCCGACGGGCCTGGAGCGTCCCGCCCGCCCTGGGCTGCGAGGTCGCCCACCACTCCGCCGATCCCCGGGTCCCCGAGGCCTCCTGTCGCCTGCCTGGGCGGGCGGCAGGGCCCTGCCGGAGAGGGCTGGCCGCCGGCATGGCGGTAAGGCGCAAGCGCCAGCCAAGCTGGGCCTCAAGAGGCACCCCGCCGGCCCCTCCTGCGTCTACGGCCATAGCACCCTGAACGCGCCCGATCTCGTCTGATCTCGGAAGCTAAGCAGGGTCGGGCCTGGTTAGTACTTGGATGGGAGACCGCCTGGGAATACCGGGTGCTGTAGGCTTTTTGCCTCCCGCTCCGCCCTCTCCTTTAGTCGCCCGCCGCCTCCGCCCCCCGCCGCCGGGCACCGCAGCAGGCCCCACCTACCTCCGACCCCTCCCACCACAGCGCGCCAGAGGGGGCGCTCTCCACCTGCCTGGCCGGCCAGGCGGCCAGAAGGCGGCCCTGGAAGGCAGCCGCCTCCCAGCCGCTCCCGGGGTGGCTGGCCTGGACCCAGACTCCGCCTCAGGCCCGGGTGCCGGCCGTGCGGCCCGCGAGCCCCTTGACCTGCACCTGGCCGCCCCCACTAGCGCCCGGCCCCGGCGCAGCCACCTATCTGCCGGTGTGTCTCTCCACAGCTCCCTCCGGAAAGAGCCCCACCCCGCCTCCCCCCCCCGCCGCCGTTTGGCCACGGACGGGGGGCGGGAGCGGGGGCGGGGGCCGGGGCCGGTTCTCCGGGCCGGCCGGCCGCAAGGCGCCGGGTCCTGTGCTCGGCGGGTGGCGTGGGGGCAAGGGTGGCCTTGCTGGGGCTAAGGGGCCGTGGTGACTCAATGGTGGCTCCCAGTGGGTTAAGGGCCGACTGCCGTCGGGCAGGAGGGCCGGCCCGGGCTGCGGCCGGGCTGCCCCTAGCGCCGCGTGGGCGGGCAGCGGGGAGGCCCAAGGGACCGCGGGCCCCGGGCCCTGAAGCCTCCGGGGCCACGTCCCTGTGAGCGACGTGCGGGATGTGGGGCAGGGCGCCAAGCGCCGAACGGTTTGGTGGGTCCCGCCCGCCCTGGGCAGGGAGGTCGCCAACCCCTCCGCCACCCCCCCCCGCCCCGGTACCCGAGGCCGCCCTCGCCCTGCCTGGGCGGGCGGCGGGGCCCTGCCAGGGCGGGCTGGCCGCCGGGCTGGCAGTAAGGCGCAAGCGCCAGCCAAGCTGGGCCTCAAGAGGCACTCGGCGGGCCCCTCTCGCGTCTACGGCCATACCACCCTGAACGCGCCCGATCTCGTCTGATCTCGGAAGCTAAGCAGGGTCGGGCCTGGTTAGTACTTGGATGGGAGACCGCCTGGGAATACCGGGTGCTGTAGGCTTTTTGCCTCCCGCTCCGCCTTCTCCTTTAGTCGCCCGCGGCCGAGGCCGCCGCCTCCGCCCCCCCGCCGGGCACCGCCGCAGGCCCCACCTCCACCGGCCCCTCCCACCACAGCGCGCCAGAGGGGGCGCTCCCCGCCGGCCTGGCCGGCCAGGAGGCCAGAAGGCGGCCCTGGAAGGCAGCCGCACCCCAGCCGCTCCCGTGGTGGCTGGCCCGGACCCAGACTCCGCCTCAGGCCGGGGTGCCGTCCGTGCGGCCCGCGAGGCCCTCGACCTGCGCTTGGCCGCGCCCACCAGAGCCCAGCCACGCCGCAGCCAGCTGTCTGCCCGTGTGTCTCTCCGCAGCTCCCTCCGGGAAAAGCCCCCCCCCCTCCGCCGTTTCGGCACGCCCGGGGGCGGGGGCGGGGGCGGGAGCGGGTGCGGGGTCGCGGGCCGGGGCCGCTTCCCCGGGCCTGCCGGACACTGGGGGCGGGGTCCTGTGCTCGGCGGGCGGCGTGGGGGCAAGGGTGGCCTTGCTGTGGCTAAGGGGCCGTGCCCACTCAGTGGTGGCTCCCAGTGGCTCCGGGCCAGCTGCTGGCCGGCCGGAGGGCCGGCCTGGCCGTGGCTGGGCTGCGCCTAACTCCGCGTGGGCGGGCAGGGGGGGGGATGCCCAAGGGACCGCGGCCGCCGGGCCCTGAAGCCTCCGGGGCCACGTCCCTGTGAGCGTCGAGCGGGATCTGCGGCGGGGCGCCAAGCGCCGACGGGCCTGGAGCGTCCCGCCCGCCCTGGGCTGCGAGGTCGCCCACCACTCCGCCGACCCCCGGGTCCCCGAGGCCTCCTGTCGCCTGCCTGGGCGGGCGGCAGGGCCCTGCCGGAGAGGGCTGGCCGCCGGCATGGCGGTAAGGCGCAAGCGCCAGCCAAGCTGGGCCTCAAGAGGCACCCCGCCGGCCCCTCCTGCGTCTACGGCCATACCACCCTGAACGCGCCCGATCTCGTCTGATCTCGGAAGCTAAGCAGGGTCGGGCCTGGTTAGTACTTGGATGGGAGACCGCCTGGGAATACCGGGTGCTGTAGGCTTTTTGCCTCCCGCTCCGCCCTCTCCTTTAGTCGCCCGCCGCCTCCGCCCCCCGCCGCCGGGCACCGCAGCAGGCCCCACCTACCTCCGACCCCTCCCACCACAGCGCGCCAGAGGGGGCGCTCTCCACCTGCCTGGCCGGCCAGGCGGCCAGAAGGCGGCCCTGGAAGGCAGCCGCCTCCCAGCCGCTCCCGGGGTGGCTGGCCTGGACCCAGACTCCGCCTCAGGCCCGGGTGCCGGCCGTGCGGCCCGCGAGCCCCTTGACCTGCACCTGGCCGCCCCCACTAGCGCCCGGCCCCGGCGCAGCCACCTATCTGCCGGTGTGTCTCTCCACAGCTCCCTCCGGAAAGAGCCCCACCCCGCCTCCCCCCCCCGCCGCCGTTTGGCCACGGACGGGGGGCGGGAGCGGGGGCGGGGGCCGGGGCCGGTTCTCCGGGCCGGCCGGCCGCAAGGCGCCGGGTCCTGTGCTCGGCGGGTGGCGTGGGGGCAAGGGTGGCCTTGCTGGGGCTAAGGGGCCGTGGTGACTCAATGGTGGCTCCCAGTGGGTTAAGGGCCGACTGCCGTCGGGCAGGAGGGCCGGCCCGGGCTGCGGCCGGGCTGCCCCTAGCGCCGCGTGGGCGGGCAGCGGGGAGGCCCAAGGGACCGCGGGCCCCGGGCCCTGAAGCCTCCGGGGCCACGTCCCTGTGAGCGACGTGCGGGATGTGGGGCAGGGCGCCAAGCGCCGAACGGTTTGGTGGGTCCCGCCCGCCCTGGGCAGGGAGGTCGCCAACCCCTCCGCCACCCCCCCCCGCCCCGGTACCCGAGGCCGCCCTCGCCCTGCCTGGGCGGGCGGCGGGGCCCTGCCAGGGCGGGCTGGCCGCCGGGCTGGCAGTAAGGCGCAAGCGCCAGCCAAGCTGGGCCTCAAGAGGCACTCGGCGGGCCCCTCTCGCGTCTACGGCCATACCACCCTGAACGCGCCCGATCTCGTCTGATCTCGGAAGCTAAGCAGGGTCGGGCCTGGTTAGTACTTGGATGGGAGACCGCCTGGGAATACCGGGTGCTGTAGGCTTTTTGCCTCCCGCTCCGCCTTCTCCTTTAGTCGCCCGCGGCCGAGGCCGCCGCCTCCGCCCCCCCGCCGGGCACCGCCGCAGGCCCCACCTCCACCGGCCCCTCCCACCACAGCGCGCCAGAGGGGGCGCTCCCCGCCGGCCTGGCCGGCCAGGAGGCCAGAAGGCGGCCCTGGAAGGCAGCCGCACCCCAGCCGCTCCCGTGGTGGCTGGCCCGGACCCAGACTCCGCCTCAGGCCGGGGTGCCGTCCGTGCGGCCCGCGAGGCCCTCGACCTGCGCTTGGCCGCGCCCACCAGAGCCCAGCCGCGCCGAAAAGCCCCCCCCCCTCCGCCGTTTCGCCACGCCCGGGGGCGGGGCGGGGGCGGGAGCGGGTGCGGGTTCGCGGGCCGGGGCCGCTTCCCCGGGCCTGCCGGACACCGGGGGCGGGGTCCTGTGCTCGGCGGGCGGCGTGGGGGCAAGGGTGGCCTTGCTGTGGCTAAGGGGCCGTGCCCACTCAGTGGTGGCTCCCAGTGGCTCCGGGCCAGCTGCTGGCCGGCCGGAGGGCCGGCCTGGCCGTGGCTGGGCTGCGCCTAACTCCGCGTGGGCGGGCAGGGGGGGGGATGCCCAAGGGACCGCGGCCGCCGGGCCCTGAAGCCTCCGGGGCCACGTCCCTGTGAGCGTCGAGCGGGATCTGCGGCGGGGCGCCAAGCGCCGACGGGCCTGGAGCGTCCCGCCCGCCCTGGGCTGCGAGGTCGCCCACCACTCCGCCGACCCCCGGGTCCCCGAGGCCTCCTGTCGCCTGCCTGGGCGGGCGGCAGGGCCCTGCCGGAGAGGGCTGGCCGCCGGCATGGCGGTAAGGCGCAAGCGCCAGCCAAGCTGGGCCTCAAGAGGCATCCCGCCGGCCCCTCCTGCGTCTACGGCCATACCACCCTGAACGCGCCCGATCTCGTCTGATCTCGGAAGCTAAGCAGGGTCGGGCCTGGTTAGTACTTGGATGGGAGACCGCCTGGGAATACCGGGTGCTGTAGGCTTTTTGCCTCCCGCTCCGCCCTCTCCTTTAGTCGCCCGCCGCCTCCGCCCCCTGCCGCCGGGCACCGCAGCAGGCCCCACCTACCTCCGACCCCTCCCACCACAGCGCGCCAGAGGGGGCGCTCTCCACCTGCCTGGCCGGCCAGGCGGCCAGAAGGCGGCCCTGGAAGGCAGCCGCCTCCCAGCCGCTCCCGGGGTGGCTGGCCTGGACCCAGACTCCGCCTCAGGCCCGGGTGCGGGCCGTGCGGCCCGCGAGCCCCTTGACCTGCACCTGGCCGCCCCCACTAGCGCCCGGCCCCGGCGCAGCCACCTATCTGCCGGTGTGTCTCTCCACAGCTCCCTCCGGAAAGAGCCCCACCCCGCCCCCCCCCCCCGCCGCCGTTTGGCCACGGCCGGGGGGCGGGAGCGGGGGCGGGGGCCGGGGCCGGTTCTCCGGGCCGGCCGGCCGCAAGGCGCCGGGTCCTGTGCTCGGCGGGTGGCGTGGGGGCAAGGGTGGCCTTGCTGGGGCTAAGGGGCCGTGGTGACTCAATGGTGGCTCCCAGTGGGTTAAGGGCCGACCGCCGTCGGGCAGGAGGGCCGGCCCGGGCTGCGGCCGGGCTGCGCCTAGCGCCGCGTGGGCGGGCAGCGGGGAGGCCCAAGGGACCGCGGGCCCCGGGCCCTGAAGCCTCCGGGGCCACGTCCCTGTGAGCGACGTGCGGGATGTGGGGCGGGGCGCCAAGCGCCGAACGGTTTGGTGGGTCCCGCCCGCCCTGGGCAGGGAGGTCGCCAACCCCTCCGCCACCCCCCCCGCCCCGGTACCCGAGGCCGCCCTCGCCCTGCCTGGGCGGGCGGCGGGGCCCTGCCGGGGCGGGCTGGCCGCCGGGCTGGCAGTAAGGCGCAAGCGCCAGCCAAGCTGGGCCTCAAGAGGCACTCGGCGGGCCCCTCTCGCGTCTACGGCCATACCACCCTGAACGCGCCCGATCTCGTCTGATCTCGGAAGCTAAGCAGGGTCGGGCCTGGTTAGTACTTGGATGGGAGACCGCCTGGGAATACCGGGTGCTGTAGGCTTTTTGCCTCCCGCTCCGCCTTCTCCTTTAGTCGCCCGCGGCCGAGGCCGCCGCCTCCGCCCCCCCGCCGGGCACCGCCGCAGGCCCCACCTCCACCGGCCCCTCCCACCACAGCGCGCCAGAGGGGGCGCTCCCCGCCGGCCTGGCCGGCCAAGAGGCCAGAAGGCGGCCCTGCAAGGCAGCCGCACCCCAGCCGCTCCCGTGGTGGCTGGCCCGGACCCAGACTCCGCCTCAGGCCGGGGTGCCGTCCGTGCGGCCCGCGAGGCCCTCGACCTGCGCTTGGCCGCGCCCACCAGAGCCCAGCCACGCCGCAGCCAGCTGTCTGCCCGTGTGTCTCTCCGCAGCTCCCTCCGGGAAAAGCCCCCCCCCCTCCGCCGTTTCGGCACGCCCGGGGGCGGGGGCGGGGGCGGGAGCGGGTGCGGGGTCGCGGGCCGGGGCCGCTTCCCCGGGCCTGCCGGACACCGGGGGCGGGGTCCTGTGCTCGGCGGGCGGCGTGGGGGCAAGGGTGGCCTTGCTGTGGCTAAGGGGCCGTGCCCACTCAGTGGTGGCTCCCAGTGGCTCCGGGCCAGCTGCTGGCCGGCCGGAGGGCCGGCCTGGCCGTGGCTGGGCTGCGCCTAACTCCGCGTGGGCGGGCAGGGGGGGGGATGCCCAAGGGACCGCGGCCGCCGGGCCCTGAAGCCTCCGGGGCCACGTCCCTGTGAGCGTCGAGCGGGATCTGCGGCGGGGCGCCAAGCGCCGACGGGCCTGGAGCGTCCCGCCCGCCCTGGGCTGCGAGGTCGCCCACCACTCCGCCGACCCCCGGGTCCCCGAGGCCTCCTGTCGCCTGCCTGGGCGGGCGGCAGGGCCCTGCCGGAGAGGGCTGGCCGCCGGCATGGCGGTAAGGCGCAAGCGCCAGCCAAGCTGGGCCTCAAGAGGCACCCCGCCGGCCCCTCCTGCGTCTACGGCCATACCACCCTGAACGCGCCCGATCTCGTCTGATCTCGGAAGCTAAGCAGGGTCGGGCCTGGTTAGTACTTGGATGGGAGACCGCCTGGGAATACCGGGTGCTGTAGGCTTTTTGCCTCCCGCTCCGCCCTCTCCTTTAGTCGCCCGCCGCCTCCGCCCCCCGCCGCCGGGCACCGCAGCAGGCCCCACCTACCTCCGACCCCTCCCAGCACAGCGCGCCAGAGGGGGCGCTCTCCACCTGCCTGGCCGGCCAGGCGGCCAGAAGGCGGCCCTGGAAGGCAGCCGCCTCCCAGCCGCTCCCGGGGTGGCTGGCCTGGACCCAGACTCCGCCTCAGGCCCGGGTGCCGGCCGTGCGGCCCGCGAGCCCCTTGACCTGCACCTGGCCGCCCCCACTAGCGCCCGGCCCCGGCGCAGCCACCTATCTGCCGGTGTGTCTCTCCACAGCTCCCTCCGGAAAGAGCCCCACCCCGCCCCCCCCCCGCCGCCGTTTGGCCACGGCCAGGGGGCGGGAGCGGGGGCGGGGGCCGGGGCCGGTTCTCCGGGCCGGCCGGCCGCAAGGCGCCGGGTCCTGTGCTCGGCGGGTGGCGTGGGGGCAAGGGTGGCCTTGCTGGGGCTAAGGGGCCGTGGTGACTCAATGGTGGCTCCCAGTGGGTTAAGGGCCGACTGCCGTCGGGCAGGAGGGCCGGCCCGGGCTGCGGCCGGGCTGCGCCTAGCGCCGCGTGGGCGGGCAGCGGGGAGGCCCAAGGGACCGCGGGCCCCGGGCCCTGAAGCCTCCGGGGCCACGTCCCTGTGAGCGACGTGCGGGATGTGGGGCGGGGCGCCAAGCGCCGAACGGTTTGGTGGGTCCCGCCCGCCCTGGGCAGGGAGGTCGCCAACCCCTCCGCCACCCCCCCCGCCCCGGTACCCGAGGCCGCCCTCGCCCTGCCTGGGCGGGCGGCGGGGCCCTGCCGGGGCGGGCTGGCCGCCGGGCTGGCAGTAAGGCGCAAGCGCCAGCCAAGCTGGGCCTCAAGAGGCACTCGGCGGGCCCCTCTCGCGTCTACAGCCATACCACCCTGAACGCGCCCGATCTCGTCTGATCTCGGAAGCTAAGCAGGGTCGGGCCTGGTTAGTACTTGGATGGGAGACCGCCTGGGAATACCGGGTGCTGTAGGCTTTTTGCCTCCCGCTCCGCCTTCTCCTTTAGTCGCCCGCGGCCGAGGCCGCCGCCTCCGACCCCCGCCGGGCACCGCCGCAGGCCCCACCTCCACCGGCCCCTCCCACCACAGCGCGCCAGAGGGGGCGCTCCCCGCCGGCCTGGCCGGCCAGGAGGCCAGAAGGCGGCCCTGCAAGGCAGCCGCACCCCAGCCGCTCCCGTGGTGGCTGGCCCGGACCCAGACTCCGCCTCAGGCCGGGGTGCCGTCCGTGCGGCCCGCGAGGCCCTCGACCTGCGCTTGGCCGCGCCCACCAGAGCCCAGCCGCGCCGAAAAGCCCCCCCCCCTCCGCCGTTTCGCCACGCCCGGGGGCGGGGGCGGGGGCGGGAGCGGGTGCGGGGTCGCGGGCCGGGGCCGCTTCCCCGGGCCTGCCGGACACCGGGGGCGGGGTCCTGTGCTCGGCGGGCGGCGTGGGGGCAAGGGTGGCCTTGCTGTGGCTAAGGGGCCGTGCCCACTCAGTGGTGGCTCCCAGTGGCTCCGGGCCAGCTGCTGGCCGGCCGGAGGGCCGGCCTGGCCGTGGCTGGGCTGCGCCTAACTCCGCGTGGGCGGGCAGGGGGGGGGATGCCCAAGGGACCGCGGCCGCCGGGCCCTGAAGCCTCCGGGGCCACGTCCCTGTGAGCGTCGAGCGGGATCTGCGGCGGGGCGCCAAGCGCCGACGGGCCTGGAGCGTCCCGCCCGCCCTGGGCTGCGAGGTCGCCCACCACTCCGCCGACCCCCGGGTCCCCGAGGCCTCCTGTCGCCTGCCTGGGCGGGCGGCAGGGCCCTGCCGGAGAGGGCTGGCCGCCGGCATGGCGGTAAGGCGCAAGCGCCAGCCAAGCTGGGCCTCAAGAGGCACCCCGCCGGCCCCTCCTGCGTCTACGGCCATACCACCCTGAACGCGCCCGATCTCGTCTGATCTCGGAAGCTAAGCAGGGTCGGGCCTGGTTAGTACTTGGATGGGAGACCGCCTGGGAATACCGGGTGCTGTAGGCTTTTTGCCTCCCGCTCCGCCCTCTCCTTTAGTCGCCCGCCGCCTCCGCCCCCCGCCGCCGGGCACCGCAGCAGGCCCCACCTACCTCCGACCCCTCCCACCACAGCGCGCCAGAGGGGGCGCTCTCCACCTGCCTGGCCGGCCAGGCGGCCAGAAGGCGGCCCTGGAAGGCAGCCGCCTCCCAGCCGCTCCCGGGGTGGCTGGCCTGGACCCAGACTCCGCCTCAGGCCCGGGTGCCGGCCGTGCAGCCCGCGAGCCCCTTGACCTGCACCTGGCCGCCCCCACTAGCGCCCGGCCCCGGCGCAGCCACCTATCTGCCGGTGTGTCTCTCCACAGCTCCCTCCGGAAAGAGCCCCACCCCGCCCCCCCCCCCGCCGCCGTTTGGCCACGGCCGGGGGGCGGGAGCGGGGGCGGGGGCCGGGGTCGGTTCTCCGGGCCGGCCGGCCGCAAGGCGCCGGGTCCTGTGCTCGGCGGGTGGCGTGGGGGCAAGGGTGGCCTTGCTGGGGCTAAGGGGCCGTGGTGACTCAATGGTGGCTCCCAGTGGGTTAAGGGCCGACTGCCGTCGGGCAGGAGGGCCGGCCCGGGCTGCGGCCGGGCTGCGCCTAGCGCCGCGTGGGCGGGCAGCGGGGAGGCCCAAGGGACCGCGGGCCCCGGGCCCTGAAGCCTCCGGGGCCACGTCCCTGTGAGCGACGTGCGGGATGTGGGGCGGGACGCCAAGCGCCGAACGGTTTGGTGGGTCCCGCCCGCCCTGGGCAGGGAGGTCGCCAACCCCTCCGCCACCCCCCCCCGCCCCGGTACCCGAGGCCGCCCTCGCCCTGCCTGGGCGGGCGGCGGGGCCCTGCCGGGGCGGGCTGGCCGCCGGGCTGGCAGTAAGGCGCAAGCGCCAGCCAAGCTGGGCCTCAAGAGGCACTCGGCGGGCCCCTCTCACGTCTACGGACATACCACCCTGAACGCGCCCGATCTCGTCTGATCTCGGAAGCTAAGCAGGGTCGGGCCTGGTTAGTACTTGGATGGGAGACCGCCTGGGAATACCGGGTGCTGTAGGCTTTTTGCCTCCCGCTCCGCCTTCTCCTTTAGTCGCCCGCGGCCGAGGCCGCCGCCTCCGCCCCCCGGCCGGGCACCGCCGCAGGCCCCACCTCCACCGGCCCCTCCCACCACAGCGCGCCAGAGGGGGCGCTCCCCGCCGGCCTGGCCGGCCAGGAGGCCAGAAGGCGGCCCTGCAAGGCAGCCGCACCCCAGCCGCTCCCGTAGTGGCTGGCCCGGACCCAGACTCCGCCTCAGGCCGGGGTGCCGTCCGTGCGGCCCGCGAGGCCCTCGACCTGCGCTTGGCCGCGCCCACCAGAGCCCAGCCGCGCCGAAAAGCCCCCCCCCCTCCGCCGTTTCGCCACGCCCGGGGGCGGGGGCGGGGGCGGGAGCGGGTGCGGGGTCGCGGGCCGGGGCCGCTTCCCCGGGCCTGCCGGACACCGGGGGCGGGGTCCTGTGCTCGGCGGGCGGCGTGGGGGCAAGGGTGGCCTTGCTGTGGCTAAGGGGCCGTGCCCACTCAGTGGTGGCTCCCAGTGGCTCCGGGCCAGCTGCTGGCCGGCCGGAGGGCCGGCCTGGCCGTGGCTGGGCTGCGCCTAACTCCGCGTGGGCGGGCAGGGGGGGGGATGCCCAAGGGACCGCGGCCGCCGGGCCCTGAAGCCTCCGGGGCCACGTCCCTGTGAGCGTCGAGCGGGATCTGCGGCGGGGCGCCAAGCGCCGACGGGCCTGGAGCGTCCCGCCCGCCCTGGGCTGCGAGGTCGCCCACCACTCCGCCGACCCCCGGGTCCCCGAGGCCTCCTGTCGCCTGCCTGGGCGGGCGGCAGGGCCCTGCCGGAGAGGGCTGGCCGCCGGCATGGCGGTAAGGCGCAAGCGCCAGCCAAGCTGGGCCTCAAGAGGCACCCCGCCGGCCCCTCCTGCGTCTACGGCCATACCACCCTGAACGCGCCCGATCTCGTCTGATCTCGGAAGCTAAGCAGGGTCGGGCCTGGTTAGTACTTGGATGGGAGACCGCCTGGGAATACCGGGTGCTGTAGGCTTTTTGCCTCCCGCTCCGCCCTCTCCTTTAGTCGCCCGCCGCCTCCGCCCCCCGCCGCCGGGCACCGCAGCAGGCCCCACCTACCTCCGACCCCTCCCACCACAGCGCGCCAGAGGGGGCGCTCTCCACCTGCCTGGCCGGCCAGGCGGCCAGAAGGCGGCCCTGGAAGGCAGCCGCCTCCCAGCCGCTCCCGGGGTGGCTGGCCTGGACCCAGACTCCGCCTCAGGCCCGGGTGCCGGCCGTGCAGCCCGCGAGCCCCTTGACCTGCACCTGGCCGCCCCCACTAGCGCCCGGCCCCGGCGCAGCCACCTATCTGCCGGTGTGTCTCTCCACAGCTCCCTCCGGAAAGAGCCCCACCCCGCCCCCCCCCCCGCCGCCGTTTGGCCACGGCCGGGGGGCGGGAGCGGGGGCGGGGGCCGGGGTCGGTTCTCCGGGCCGGCCGGCCGCAAGGCGCCGGGTCCTGTGCTCGGCGGGTGGCGTGGGGGCAAGGGTGGCCTTGCTGGGGCTAAGGGGCCGTGGTGACTCAATGGTGGCTCCCAGTGGGTTAAGGGCCGACTGCCGTCGGGCAGGAGGGCCGGCCCGGGCTGCGGCCGGGCTGCGCCTAGCGCCGCGTGGGCGGGCAGCGGGGAGGCCCAAGGGACCGCGGGCCCCGGGCCCTGAAGCCTCCGGGGCCACGTCCCTGTGAGCGACGTGCGGGATGTGGGGCGGGACGCCAAGCGCCGAACGGTTTGGTGGGTCCCGCCCGCCCTGGGCAGGGAGGTCGCCAACCCCTCCGCCACCCCCCCCCGCCCCGGTACCCGAGGCCGCCCTCGCCCTGCCTGGGCGGGCGGCGGGGCCCTGCCGGGGCGGGCTGGCCGCCGGGCTGGCAGTAAGGCGCAAGCGCCAGCCAAGCTGGGCCTCAAGAGGCACTCGGCGGGCCCCTCTCACGTCTACGGACATACCACCCTGAACGCGCCCGATCTCGTCTGATCTCGGAAGCTAAGCAGGGTCGGGCCTGGTTAGTACTTGGATGGGAGACCGCCTGGGAATACCGGGTGCTGTAGGCTTTTTGCCTCCCGCTCCGCCTTCTCCTTTAGTCGCCCGCGGCCGAGGCCGCCGCCTCCGCCCCCCGGCCGGGCACCGCCGCAGGCCCCACCTCCACCGGCCCCTCCCACCACAGCGCGCCAGAGGGGGCGCTCCCCGCCGGCCTGGCCGGCCAGGAGGCCAGAAGGCGGCCCTGCAAGGCAGCCGCACCCCAGCCGCTCCCGTAGTGGCTGGCCCGGACCCAGACTCCGCCTCAGGCCGGGGTGCCGTCCGTGCGGCCCGCGAGGCCCTCGACCTGCGCTTGGCCGCGCCCACCAGAGCCCAGCCGCGCCGAAAAGCCCCCCCCCCTCCGCCGTTTCGCCACGCCCGGGGGCGGGGGCGGGGGCGGGAGCGGGTGCGGGGTCGCGGGCCGGGGCCGCTTCCCCGGGCCTGCCGGACACCGGGGGCGGGGTCCTGTGCTCGGCGGGCGGCGTGGGGGCAAGGGTGGCCTTGCTGTGGCTAAGGGGCCGTGCCCACTCAGTGGTGGCTCCCAGTGGCTCCGGGCCAGCTGCTGGCCGGCCGGAGGGCCGGCCTGGCCGTGGCTGGGCTGCGCCTAACTCCGCGTGGGCGGGCAGGGGGGGGGATGCCCAAGGGACCGCGGCCGCCGGGCCCTGAAGCCTCCGGGGCCACGTCCCTGTGAGCGTCGAGCGGGATCTGCGGCGGGGCGCCAAGCGCCGACGGGCCTGGAGCGTCCCGCCCGCCCTGGGCTGCGAGGTCGCCCACCACTCCGCCGACCCCCGGGTCCCCGAGGCCTCCTGTCGCCTGCCTGGGCGGGCGGCAGGGCCCTGCCGGAGAGGGCTGGCCGCCGGCATGGCGGTAAGGCGCAAGCGCCAGCCAAGCTGGGCCTCAAGAGGCACCCCGCCGGCCCCTCCTGCGTCTACGGCCATACCACCCTGAACGCGCCCGATCTCGTCTGATCTCGGAAGCTAAGCAGGGTCGGGCCTGGTTAGTACTTGGATGGGAGACCGCCTGGGAATACCGGGTGCTGTAGGCTTTTTGCCTCCCGCTCCGCCCTCTCCTTTAGTCGCCCGCCGCCTCCGCCCCCCGCCGCCGGGCACCGCAGCAGGCCCCACCTACCTCCGACCCCTCCCACCACAGCGCGCCAGAGGGGGCGCTCTCCACCTGCCTGGCCGGCCAGGCGGCCAGAAGGCGGCCCTGGAAGGCAGCCGCCTCCCAGCCGCTCCCGGGGTGGCTGGCCTGGACCCAGACTCCGCCTCAGGCCCGGGTGCGGGCCGTGCGGCCCGCGAGCCCCTTGACCTGCACCTGGCCGCCCCCACTAGCGCCCGGCCCCGGCGCAGCCACCTATCTGCCGGTGTGTCTCTCCACAGCTCCCTCCGGAAAGAGCCCCACCCCGCCCCCCCCCCCCGCCGCCGTTTGGCCACGGCCGGGGGGCGGGAGCGGGGGCGGGGGCCGGGGCCGGTTCTCCGGGCCGGCCGGCCGCAAGGCGCCGGGTCCTGTGCTCGGCGGGTGGCGTGGGGGCAAGGGTGGCCTTGCTGGGGCTAAGGGGCCGTGGTGACTCAATGGTGGCTCCCAGTGGGTTAAGGGCCGACTGCCGTCGGGCAGGAGGGCCGGCCCGGGCTGCGGCCGGGCTGCGCCTAGCGCCGCGTGGGCGGGCAGCGGGGAGGCCCAAGGGACCGCGGGCCCCGGGCCCTGAAGCCTCCGGGGCCACGTCCCTGTGAGCGACGTGCGGGATGTGGGGCGGGGCGCCAAGCGCCGAACGGTTTGGTGGGTCCCGCCCGCCCTGGGCAGGGAGGTCGCCAACCCCTCCGCCACCCCCCCCGCCCCGGTACCCGAGGCCGCCCTCGCCCTGCCTGGGCGGGCGGCGGGGCCCTGCCGGGGCGGGCTGGCCGCCGGGCTGGCAGTAAGGCGCAAGCGCCAGCCAAGCTGGGCCTCAAGAGGCACTCGGCGGGCCCCTCTCGCGTCTACGGCCATACCACCCTGAACGCGCCCGATCTCGTCTGATCTCGGAAGCTAAGCAGGGTCGGGCCTGGTTAGTACTTGGATGGGAGACCGCCTGGGAATACCGGGTGCTGTAGGCTTTTTGCCTCCCGCTCCGCCTTCTCCTTTAGTCGCCCGCGGCCGAGGCCGCCGCCTCCGCCCCCCCGCCGGGCACCGCCGCAGGCCCCACCTCCACCGGCCCCTCCCACCACAGCGCGCCAGAGGGGGCGCTCCCCGCCGGCCTGGCCGGCCAGGAGGCCAGAAGGCGGCCCTGGAAGGCAGCCGCACCCCAGCCGCTCCCGTGGTGGCTGGCCCGGACCCAGACTCCGCCTCAGGCCGGGGTGCCGTCCGTGCGGCCCGCGAGGCCCTCGACCTGCGCTTGGCCGCGCCCACCAGAGCCCAGCCGCGCCGCAGCCAGCTGTCTGCCCGTGTGTCTCTCCGCAGCTCCCTCCGGGAAATGCCCCCCCCGTCCGCCGTTTCGGCACGCCCGGGGGCGGGGGCGGGGGCGGGAGCGGGTGCGGGGTCGCGGGCCGGGGCCGCTTCCCCGGGCCTGCCGGACACCGGGGGCGGGGTCCTGTGCTCGGCGGGCGGCGTGGGGGCAAGGGTGGCCTTGCTGTGGCTAAGGGGCCGTGCCCACTCAGTGGTGGCTCCCAGTGGCTCCGGGCCAGCTGCTGGCCTCAAGAGGCACTCGGCGGGCCCCTCTCGCGTCTACG
Source organism: Balaenoptera physalus (assembly GCF_965194825.1). NCBI lineage: Eukaryota > Metazoa > Chordata > Mammalia > Artiodactyla > Balaenopteridae > Balaenoptera > Balaenoptera physalus. The sequence continues at coordinate 83,477 of NW_028124900.1, forward strand.
GCCATACCACCCTGAACGCGCCCGATCTCGTCTGATCTCGGAAGCTAAGCAGGGTCGGGCCTGGTTAGTACTTGGATGGGAGACCGCCTGGGAATACCGGGTGCTGTAGGCTTTTTGCCTCCCGCTCCGCCCTCTCCTTTAGTCGCCCGCCGCCGGGCACCGCAGCAGGCCCCACCTACCTCCGACCCCTCCCACCACAGCGCGCCAGAGGGGGCGCTCTCCACCTGCCTGGCCGGCCAGGCGGCCAGAAGGCGGCCCTGGAAGGCAGCCGCCTCCCAGCCGCTCCCGGGGTGGCTGGCCTGGACCCAGACTCCGCCTCAGGCCCGGGTGCCGGCCGTGCGGCCCGCGAGCCCCTTGACCTGCACCTGGCCGCCCCCACTAGCGCCCGGCCCCGGCGCAGCCACCTATCTGCCGGTGTGTCTCTCCACAGCTCCCTCCGGAAAGAGCCCCACCCCGCCTCCCCCCCCCGCCGCCGTTTGGCCACGGACGGGGGGCGGGAGCGGGGGCGGGGGCCGGGGCCGGTTCTCCGGGCCGGCCGGCCGCAAGGCGCCGGGTCCTGTGCTCGGCGGGTGGCGTGGGGGCAAGGGTGGCCTTGCTGGGGCTAAGGGGCCGTGGTGACTCAATGGTGGCTCCCAGTGGGTTAAGGGCCGACTGCCGTCGGGCAGGAGGGCCGGCCCGGGCTGCGGCCGGGCTGCCCCTAGCGCCGCGTGGGCGGGCAGCGGGGAGGCCCAAGGGACCGCGGGCCCCGGGCCCTGAAGCCTCCGGGGCCACGTCCCTGTGAGCGACGTGCGGGATGTGGGGCAGGGCGCCAAGCGCCGAACGGTTTGGTGGGTCCCGCCCGCCCTGGGCAGGGAGGTCGCCAACCCCTCCGCCACCCCACCCCGCCCCGGTACCCGAGGCCGCCCTCGCCCTGCCTGGGCGGGCGGCGGGGCCCTGCCAGGGCGGGCTGGCCGCCGGGCTGGCAGTAAGGCGCAAGCGCCAGCCAAGCTGGGCCTCAAGAGGCACTCGGCGGGCCCCTCTCGCGTCTACGGCCATACCACCCTGAACGCGCCCGATCTCGTCTGATCTCGGAAGCTAAGCAGGGTCGGGCCTGGTTAGTACTTGGATGGGAGACCGCCTGGGAATACCGGGTGCTGTAGGCTTTTTGCCTCCCGCTCCGCCTTCTCCTTTAGTCGCCCGCGGCCGAGGCCGCCGCCTCCGCCCCCCCGCCGGGCACCGCCGCAGGCCCCACCTCCACCGGCCCCTCCCACCACAGCGCGCCAGAGGGGGCGCTCCCCGCCGGCCTGGCCGGCCAGGAGGCCAGAAGGCGGCCCTGGAAGGCAGCCGCACCCCAGCCGCTCCCGTGGTGGCTGGCCCGGACCCAGACTCCGCCTCAGGCCGGGGTGCCGTCCGTGCGGCCCGCGAGGCCCTCGACCTGCGCTTGGCCGCGCCCACCAGAGCCCAGCCGCGCCGAAAAGCCCCCCCCCCTCCGCCGTTTCGCCACGCCCGGGGGCGGGGCGGGGGCGGGAGCGGGTGCGGGTTCGCGGGCCGGGGCCGCTTCCCCGGGCCTGCCGGACACCGGGGGCGGGGTCCTGTGCTCGGCGGGCGGCGTGGGGGCAAGGGTGGCCTTGCTGTGGCTAAGGGGCCGTGCCCACTCAGTGGTGGCTCCCAGTGGCTCCGGGCCAGCTGCTGGCCGGCCGGAGGGCCGGCCTGGCCGTGGCTGGGCTGCGCCTAACTCCGCGTGGGCGGGCAGGGGGGGGGATGCCCAAGGGACCGCGGCCGCCGGGCCCTGAAGCCTCCGGGGCCACGTCCCTGTGAGCGTCGAGCGGGATCTGCGGCGGGGCGCCAAGCGCCGACGGGCCTGGAGCGTCCCGCCCGCCCTGGGCTGCGAGGTCGCCCACCACTCCGCCGACCCCCGGGTCCCCGAGGCCTCCTGTCGCCTGCCTGGGCGGGCGGCAGGGCCCTGCCGGAGAGGGCTGGCCGCCGGCATGGCGGTAAGGCGCAAGCGCCAGCCAAGCTGGGCCTCAAGAGGCATCCCGCCGGCCCCTCCTGCGTCTACGGCCATACCACCCTGAACGCGCCCGATCTCGTCTGATCTCGGAAGCTAAGCAGGGTCGGGCCTGGTTAGTACTTGGATGGGAGACCGCCTGGGAATACCGGGTGCTGTAGGCTTTTTGCCTCCCGCTCCGCCCTCTCCTTTAGTCGCCCGCCGCCTCCGCCCCCTGCCGCCGGGCACCGCAGCAGGCCCCACCTACCTCCGACCCCTCCCACCACAGCGCGCCAGAGGGGGCGCTCTCCACCTGCCTGGCCGGCCAGGCGGCCAGAAGGCGGCCCTGGAAGGCAGCCGCCTCCCAGCCGCTCCCGGGGTGGCTGGCCTGGACCCAGACTCCGCCTCAGGCCCGGGTGCGGGCCGTGCGGCCCGCGAGCCCCTTGACCTGCACCTGGCCGCCCCCACTAGCGCCCGGCCCCGGCGCAGCCACCTATCTGCCGGTGTGTCTCTCCACAGCTCCCTCCGGAAAGAGCCCCACCCCGCCCCCCCCCCCCGCCGCCGTTTGGCCACGGCCGGGGGGCGGGAGCGGGGGCGGGGGCCGGGGCCGGTTCTCCGGGCCGGCCGGCCGCAAGGCGCCGGGTCCTGTGCTCGGCGGGTGGCGTGGGGGCAAGGGTGGCCTTGCTGGGGCTAAGGGGCCGTGGTGACTCAATGGTGGCTCCCAGTGGGTTAAGGGCCGACCGCCGTCGGGCAGGAGGGCCGGCCCGGGCTGCGGCCGGGCTGCGCCTAGCGCCGCGTGGGCGGGCAGCGGGGAGGCCCAAGGGACCGCTGGCCCCGGGCCCTGAAGCCTCCGGGGCCACGTCCCTGTGAGCGACGTGCGGGATGTGGGGCGGGGCGCCAAGCGCCGAACGGTTTGGTGGGTCCCGCCCGCCCTGGGCAGGGAGGTCGCCAACCCCTCCGCCACCCCCCCCGCCCCGGTACCCGAGGCCGCCCTCGCCCTGCCTGGGCGGGCGGCGGGGCCCTGCCGGGGCGGGCTGGCCGCCGGGCTGGCAGTAAGGCGCAAGCGCCAGCCAAGCTGGGCCTCAAGAGGCACTCGGCGGGCCCCTCTCGCGTCTACGGCCATACCACCCTGAACGCGCCCGATCTCGTCTGATCTCGGAAGCTAAGCAGGGTCGGGCCTGGTTAGTACTTGGATGGGAGACCGCCTGGGAATACCGGGTGCTGTAGGCTTTTTGCCTCCCGCTCCGCCTTCTCCTTTAGTCGCCCGCGGCCGAGGCCGCCGCCTCCGCCCCCCCGCCGGGCACCGCCGCAGGCCCCACCTCCACCGGCCCCTCCCACCACAGCGCGCCAGAGGGGGCGCTCCCCGCCGGCCTGGCCGGCCAAGAGGCCAGAAGGCGGCCCTGCAAGGCAGCCGCACCCCAGCCGCTCCCGTGGTGGCTGGCCCGGACCCAGACTCCGCCTCAGGCCGGGGTGCCGTCCGTGCGGCCCGCGAGGCCCTCGACCTGCGCTTGGCCGCGCCCACCAGAGCCCAGCCACGCCGCAGCCAGCTGTCTGCCCGTGTGTCTCTCCGCAGCTCCCTCCGGGAAAAGCCCCCCCCCCTCCGCCGTTTCGGCACGCCCGGGGGCGGGGGCGGGGGCGGGAGCGGGTGCGGGGTCGCGGGCCGGGGCCGCTTCCCCGGGCCTGCCGGACACCGGGGGCGGGGTCCTGTGCTCGGCGGGCGGCGTGGGGGCAAGGGTGGCCTTGCTGTGGCTAAGGGGCCGTGCCCACTCAGTGGTGGCTCCCAGTGGCTCCGGGCCAGCTGCTGGCCGGCCGGAGGGCCGGCCTGGCCGTGGCTGGGCTGCGCCTAACTCCGCGTGGGCGGGCAGGGGGGGGGATGCCCAAGGGACCGCGGCCGCCGGGCCCTGAAGCCTCCGGGGCCACGTCCCTGTGAGCGTCGAGCGGGATCTGCGGCGGGGCGCCAAGCGCCGACGGGCCTGGAGCGTCCCGCCCGCCCTGGGCTGCGAGGTCGCCCACCACTCCGCCGACCCCCGGGTCCCCGAGGCCTCCTGTCGCCTGCCTGGGCGGGCGGCAGGGCCCTGCCGGAGAGGGCTGGCCGCCGGCATGGCGGTAAGGCGCAAGCGCCAGCCAAGCTGGGCCTCAAGAGGCACCCCGCCGGCCCCTCCTGCGTCTACGGCCATACCACCCTGAACGCGCCCGATCTCGTCTGATCTCGGAAGCTAAGCAGGGTCGGGCCTGGTTAGTACTTGGATGGGAGACCGCCTGGGAATACCGGGTGCTGTAGGCTTTTTGCCTCCCGCTCCGCCCTCTCCTTTAGTCGCCCGCCGCCTCCGCCCCCCGCCGCCGGGCACCGCAGCAGGCCCCACCTACCTCCGACCCCTCCCAGCACAGCGCGCCAGAGGGGGCGCTCTCCACCTGCCTGGCCGGCCAGGCGGCCAGAAGGCGGCCCTGGAAGGCAGCCGCCTCCCAGCCGCTCCCGGGGTGGCTGGCCTGGACCCAGACTCCGCCTCAGGCCCGGGTGCCGGCCGTGCGGCCCGCGAGCCCCTTGACCTGCACCTGGCCGCCCCCACTAGCGCCCGGCCCCGGCGCAGCCACCTATCTGCCGGTGTGTCTCTCCACAGCTCCCTCCGGAAAGAGCCCCACCCCGCCCCCCCCCCGCCGCCGTTTGGCCACGGCCAGGGGGCGGGAGCGGGGGCGGGGGCCGGGGCCGGTTCTCCGGGCCGGCCGGCCGCAAGGCGCCGGGTCCTGTGCTCGGCGGGTGGCGTGGGGGCAAGGGTGGCCTTGCTGGGGCTAAGGGGCCGTGGTGACTCAATGGTGGCTCCCAGTGGGTTAAGGGCCGACTGCCGTCGGGCAGGAGGGCCGGCCCGGGCTGCGGCCGGGCTGCGCCTAGCGCCGCGTGGGCGGGCAGCGGGGAGGCCCAAGGGACCGCGGGCCCCGGGCCCTGAAGCCTCCGGGGCCACGTCCCTGTGAGCGACGTGCGGGATGTGGGGCGGGGCGCCAAGCGCCGAACGGTTTGGTGGGTCCCGCCCGCCCTGGGCAGGGAGGTCGCCAACCCCTCCGCCACCCCCCCCGCCCCGGTACCCGAGGCCGCCCTCGCCCTGCCTGGGCGGGCGGCGGGGCCCTGCCGGGGCGGGCTGGCCGCCGGGCTGGCAGTAAGGCGCAAGCGCCAGCCAAGCTGGGCCTCAAGAGGCACTCGGCGGGCCCCTCTCGCGTCTACAGCCATACCACCCTGAACGCGCCCGATCTCGTCTGATCTCGGAAGCTAAGCAGGGTCGGGCCTGGTTAGTACTTGGATGGGAGACCGCCTGGGAATACCGGGTGCTGTAGGCTTTTTGCCTCCCGCTCCGCCTTCTCCTTTAGTCGCCCGCGGCCGAGGCCGCCGCCTCCGACCCCCGCCGGGCACCGCCGCAGGCCCCACCTCCACCGGCCCCTCCCACCACAGCGCGCCAGAGGGGGCGCTCCCCGCCGGCCTGGCCGGCCAGGAGGCCAGAAGGCGGCCCTGCAAGGCAGCCGCACCCCAGCCGCTCCCGTGGTGGCTGGCCCGGACCCAGACTCCGCCTCAGGCCGGGGTGCCGTCCGTGCGGCCCGCGAGGCCCTCGACCTGCGCTTGGCCGCGCCCACCAGAGCCCAGCCGCGCCGAAAAGCCCCCCCCCCTCCGCCGTTTCGCCACGCCCGGGGGCGGGGGCGGGGGCGGGAGCGGGTGCGGGGTCGCGGGCCGGGGCCGCTTCCCCGGGCCTGCCGGACACCGGGGGCGGGGTCCTGTGCTCGGCGGGCGGCGTGGGGGCAAGGGTGGCCTTGCTGTGGCTAAGGGGCCGTGCCCACTCAGTGGTGGCTCCCAGTGGCTCCGGGCCAGCTGCTGGCCGGCCGGAGGGCCGGCCTGGCCGTGGCTGGGCTGCGCCTAACTCCGCGTGGGCGGGCAGGGGGGGGGATGCCCAAGGGACCGCGGCCGCCGGGCCCTGAAGCCTCCGGGGCCACGTCCCTGTGAGCGTCGAGCGGGATCTGCGGCGGGGCGCCAAGCGCCGACGGGCCTGGAGCGTCCCGCCCGCCCTGGGCTGCGAGGTCGCCCACCACTCCGCCGACCCCCGGGTCCCCGAGGCCTCCTGTCGCCTGCCTGGGCGGGCGGCAGGGCCCTGCCGGAGAGGGCTGGCCGCCGGCATGGCGGTAAGGCGCAAGCGCCAGCCAAGCTGGGCCTCAAGAGGCACCCCGCCGGCCCCTCCTGCGTCTACGGCCATACCACCCTGAACGCGCCCGATCTCGTCTGATCTCGGAAGCTAAGCAGGGTCGGGCCTGGTTAGTACTTGGATGGGAGACCGCCTGGGAATACCGGGTGCTGTAGGCTTTTTGCCTCCCGCTCCGCCCTCTCCTTTAGTCGCCCGCCGCCTCCGCCCCCCGCCGCCGGGCACCGCAGCAGGCCCCACCTACCTCCGACCCCTCCCACCACAGCGCGCCAGAGGGGGCGCTCTCCACCTGCCTGGCCGGCCAGGCGGCCAGAAGGCGGCCCTGGAAGGCAGCCGCCTCCCAGCCGCTCCCGGGGTGGCTGGCCTGGACCCAGACTCCGCCTCAGGCCCGGGTGCCGGCCGTGCAGCCCGCGAGCCCCTTGACCTGCACCTGGCCGCCCCCACTAGCGCCCGGCCCCGGCGCAGCCACCTATCTGCCGGTGTGTCTCTCCACAGCTCCCTCCGGAAAGAGCCCCACCCCGCCCCCCCCCCCGCCGCCGTTTGGCCACGGCCGGGGGGCGGGAGCGGGGGCGGGGGCCGGGGTCGGTTCTCCGGGCCGGCCGGCCGCAAGGCGCCGGGTCCTGTGCTCGGCGGGTGGCGTGGGGGCAAGGGTGGCCTTGCTGGGGCTAAGGGGCCGTGGTGACTCAATGGTGGCTCCCAGTGGGTTAAGGGCCGACTGCCGTCGGGCAGGAGGGCCGGCCCGGGCTGCGGCCGGGCTGCGCCTAGCGCCGCGTGGGCGGGCAGCGGGGAGGCCCAAGGGACCGCGGGCCCCGGGCCCTGAAGCCTCCGGGGCCACGTCCCTGTGAGCGACGTGCGGGATGTGGGGCGGGACGCCAAGCGCCGAACGGTTTGGTGGGTCCCGCCCGCCCTGGGCAGGGAGGTCGCCAACCCCTCCGCCACCCCCCCCCGCCCCGGTACCCGAGGCCGCCCTCGCCCTGCCTGGGCGGGCGGCGGGGCCCTGCCGGGGCGGGCTGGCCGCCGGGCTGGCAGTAAGGCGCAAGCGCCAGCCAAGCTGGGCCTCAAGAGGCACTCGGCGGGCCCCTCTCACGTCTACGGACATACCACCCTGAACGCGCCCGATCTCGTCTGATCTCGGAAGCTAAGCAGGGTCGGGCCTGGTTAGTACTTGGATGGGAGACCGCCTGGGAATACCGGGTGCTGTAGGCTTTTTGCCTCCCGCTCCGCCTTCTCCTTTAGTCGCCCGCGGCCGAGGCCGCCGCCTCCGCCCCCCGGCCGGGCACCGCCGCAGGCCCCACCTCCACCGGCCCCTCCCACCACAGCGCGCCAGAGGGGGCGCTCCCCGCCGGCCTGGCCGGCCAGGAGGCCAGAAGGCGGCCCTGCAAGGCAGCCGCACCCCAGCCGCTCCCGTAGTGGCTGGCCCGGACCCAGACTCCGCCTCAGGCCGGGGTGCCGTCCGTGCGGCCCGCGAGGCCCTCGACCTGCGCTTGGCCGCGCCCACCAGAGCCCAGCCGCGCCGAAAAGCCCCCCCCCCTCCGCCGTTTCGCCACGCCCGGGGGCGGGGGCGGGGGCGGGAGCGGGTGCGGGGTCGCGGGCCGGGGCCGCTTCCCCGGGCCTGCCGGACACCGGGGGCGGGGTCCTGTGCTCGGCGGGCGGCGTGGGGGCAAGGGTGGCCTTGCTGTGGCTAAGGGGCCGTGCCCACTCAGTGGTGGCTCCCAGTGGCTCCGGGCCAGCTGCTGGCCGGCCGGAGGGCCGGCCTGGCCGTGGCTGGGCTGCGCCTAACTCCGCGTGGGCGGGCAGGGGGGGGGATGCCCAAGGGACCGCGGCCGCCGGGCCCTGAAGCCTCCGGGGCCACGTCCCTGTGAGCGTCGAGCGGGATCTGCGGCGGGGCGCCAAGCGCCGACGGGCCTGGAGCGTCCCGCCCGCCCTGGGCTGCGAGGTCGCCCACCACTCCGCCGACCCCCGGGTCCCCGAGGCCTCCTGTCGCCTGCCTGGGCGGGCGGCAGGGCCCTGCCGGAGAGGGCTGGCCGCCGGCATGGCGGTAAGGCGCAAGCGCCAGCCAAGCTGGGCCTCAAGAGGCACTCGGCGGGCCCCTCTCACGTCTACGGACATACCACCCTGAACGCGCCCGATCTCGTCTGATCTCGGAAGCTAAGCAGGGTCGGGCCTGGTTAGTACTTGGATGGGAGACCGCCTGGGAATACCGGGTGCTGTAGGCTTTTTGCCTCCCGCTCCGCCTTCTCCTTTAGTCGCCCGCGGCCGAGGCCGCCGCCTCCGCCCCCCGGCCGGGCACCGCCGCAGGCCCCACCTCCACCGGCCCCTCCCACCACAGCGCGCCAGAGGGGGCGCTCCCCGCCGGCCTGGCCGGCCAGGAGGCCAGAAGGCGGCCCTGCAAGGCAGCCGCACCCCAGCCGCTCCCGTAGTGGCTGGCCCGGACCCAGACTCCGCCTCAGGCCGGGGTGCCGTCCGTGCGGCCCGCGAGGCCCTCGACCTGCGCTTGGCCGCGCCCACCAGAGCCCAGCCGCGCCGAAAAGCCCCCCCCCCTCCGCCGTTTCGCCACGCCCGGGGGCGGGGGCGGGGGCGGGAGCGGGTGCGGGGTCGCGGGCCGGGGCCGCTTCCCCGGGCCTGCCGGACACCGGGGGCGGGGTCCTGTGCTCGGCGGGCGGCGTGGGGGCAAGGGTGGCCTTGCTGTGGCTAAGGGGCCGTGCCCACTCAGTGGTGGCTCCCAGTGGCTCCGGGCCAGCTGCTGGCCGGCCGGAGGGCCGGCCTGGCCGTGGCTGGGCTGCGCCTAACTCCGCGTGGGCGGGCAGGGGGGGGGATGCCCAAGGGACCGCGGCCGCCGGGCCCTGAAGCCTCCGGGGCCACGTCCCTGTGAGCGTCGAGCGGGATCTGCGGCGGGGCGCCAAGCGCCGACGGGCCTGGAGCGTCCCGCCCGCCCTGGGCTGCGAGGTCGCCCACCACTCCGCCGACCCCCGGGTCCCCGAGGCCTCCTGTCGCCTGCCTGGGCGGGCGGCAGGGCCCTGCCGGAGAGGGCTGGCCGCCGGCATGGCGGTAAGGCGCAAGCGCCAGCCAAGCTGGGCCTCAAGAGGCACCCCGCCGGCCCCTCCTGCGTCTACGGCCATACCACCCTGAACGCGCCCGATCTCGTCTGATCTCGGAAGCTAAGCAGGGTCGGGCCTGGTTAGTACTTGGATGGGAGACCGCCTGGGAATACCGGGTGCTGTAGGCTTTTTGCCTCCCGCTCCGCCCTCTCCTTTAGTCGCCCGCCGCCTCCGCCCCCCGCCGCCGGGCACCGCAGCAGGCCCCACCTACCTCCGACCCCTCCCACCACAGCGCGCCAGAGGGGGCGCTCTCCACCTGCCTGGCCGGCCAGGCGGCCAGAAGGCGGCCCTGGAAGGCAGCCGCCTCCCAGCCGCTCCCGGGGTGGCTGGCCTGGACCCAGACTCCGCCTCAGGCCCGGGTGCCGGCCGTGCAGCCCGCGAGCCCCTTGACCTGCACCTGGCCGCCCCCACTAGCGCCCGGCCCCGGCGCAGCCACCTATCTGCCGGTGTGTCTCTCCACAGCTCCCTCCGGAAAGAGCCCCACCCCGCCCCCCCCCCCCGCCGCCGTTTGGCCACGGCCGGGGGGCGGGAGCGGGGGCGGGGGCCGGGGTCGGTTCTCCGGGCCGGCCGGCCGCAAGGCGCCGGGTCCTGTGCTCGGCGGGTGGCGTGGGGGCAAGGGTGGCCTTGCTGGGGCTAAGGGGCCGTGGTGACTCAATGGTGGCTCCCAGTGGGTTAAGGGCCGACTGCCGTCGGGCAGGAGGGCCGGCCCGGGCTGCGGCCGGGCTGCGCCTAGCGCCGCGTGGGCGGGCAGCGGGGAGGCCCAAGGGACCGCGGGCCCCGGGCCCTGAAGCCTCCGGGGCCACGTCCCTGTGAGCGACGTGCGGGATGTGGGGCGGGACGCCAAGCGCCGAACGGTTTGGTGGGTCCCGCCCGCCCTGGGCAGGGAGGTCGCCAACCCCTCCGCCACCCCCCCCCGCCCCGGTACCCGAGGCCGCCCTCGCCCTGCCTGGGCGGGCGGCGGGGCCCTGCCGGGGCGGGCTGGCCGCCGGGCTGGCAGTAAGGCGCAAGCGCCAGCCAAGCTGGGCCTCAAGAGGCACTCGGCGGGCCCCTCTCACGTCTACGGACATACCACCCTGAACGCGCCCGATCTCGTCTGATCTCGGAAGCTAAGCAGGGTCGGGCCTGGTTAGTACTTGGATGGGAGACCGCCTGGGAATACCGGGTGCTGTAGGCTTTTTGCCTCCCGCTCCGCCTTCTCCTTTAGTCGCCCGCGGCCGAGGCCGCCGCCTCCGCCCCCCGGCCGGGCACCGCCGCAGGCCCCACCTCCACCGGCCCCTCCCACCACAGCGCGCCAGAGGGGGCGCTCCCCGCCGGCCTGGCCGGCCAGGAGGCCAGAAGGCGGCCCTGCAAGGCAGCCGCACCCCAGCCGCTCCCGTAGTGGCTGGCCCGGACCCAGACTCCGCCTCAGGCCGGGGTGCCGTCCGTGCGGCCCGCGAGGCCCTCGACCTGCGCTTGGCCGCGCCCACCAGAGCCCAGCCGCGCCGAAAAGCCCCCCCCCCTCCGCCGTTTCGCCACGCCCGGGGGCGGGGGCGGGGGCGGGAGCGGGTGCGGGGTCGCGGGCCGGGGCCGCTTCCCCGGGCCTGCCGGACACCGGGGGCGGGGTCCTGTGCTCGGCGGGCGGCGTGGGGGCAAGGGTGGCCTTGCTGTGGCTAAGGGGCCGTGCCCACTCAGTGGTGGCTCCCAGTGGCTCCGGGCCAGCTGCTGGCCGGCCGGAGGGCCGGCCTGGCCGTGGCTGGGCTGCGCCTAACTCCGCGTGGGCGGGCAGGGGGGGGGATGCCCAAGGGACCGCGGCCGCCGGGCCCTGAAGCCTCCGGGGCCACGTCCCTGTGAGCGTCGAGCGGGATCTGCGGCGGGGCGCCAAGCGCCGACGGGCCTGGAGCGTCCCGCCCGCCCTGGGCTGCGAGGTCGCCCACCACTCCGCCGACCCCCGGGTCCCCGAGGCCTCCTGTCGCCTGCCTGGGCGGGCGGCAGGGCCCTGCCGGAGAGGGCTGGCCGCCGGCATGGCGGTAAGGCGCAAGCGCCAGCCAAGCTGGGCCTCAAGAGGCACCCCGCCGGCCCCTCCTGCGTCTACGGCCATACCACCCTGAACGCGCCCGATCTCGTCTGATCTCGGAAGCTAAGCAGGGTCGGGCCTGGTTAGTACTTGGATGGGAGACCGCCTGGGAATACCGGGTGCTGTAGGCTTTTTGCCTCCCGCTCCGCCCTCTCCTTTAGTCGCCCGCCGCCTCCGCCCCCCGCCGCCGGGCACCGCAGCAGGCCCCACCTACCTCCGACCCCTCCCACCACAGCGCGCCAGAGGGGGCGCTCTCCACCTGCCTGGCCGGCCAGGCGGCCAGAAGGCGGCCCTGGAAGGCAGCCGCCTCCCAGCCGCTCCCGGGGTGGCTGGCCTGGACCCAGACTCCGCCTCAGGCCCGGGTGCGGGCCGTGCGGCCCGCGAGCCCCTTGACCTGCACCTGGCCGCCCCCACTAGCGCCCGGCCCCGGCGCAGCCACCTATCTGCCGGTGTGTCTCTCCACAGCTCCCTCCGGAAAGAGCCCCACCCCGCCCCCCCCCCCCGCCGCCGTTTGGCCACGGCCGGGGGGCGGGAGCGGGGGCGGGGGCCGGGGCCGGTTCTCCGGGCCGGCCGGCCGCAAGGCGCCGGGTCCTGTGCTCGGCGGGTGGCGTGGGGGCAAGGGTGGCCTTGCTGGGGCTAAGGGGCCGTGGTGACTCAATGGTGGCTCCCAGTGGGTTAAGGGCCGACTGCCGTCGGGCAGGAGGGCCGGCCCGGGCTGCGGCCGGGCTGCGCCTAGCGCCGCGTGGGCGGGCAGCGGGGAGGCCCAAGGGACCGCGGGCCCCGGGCCCTGAAGCCTCCGGGGCCACGTCCCTGTGAGCGACGTGCGGGATGTGGGGCGGGGCGCCAAGCGCCGAACGGTTTGGTGGGTCCCGCCCGCCCTGGGCAGGGAGGTCGCCAACCCCTCCGCCACCCCCCCCGCCCCGGTACCCGAGGCCGCCCTCGCCCTGCCTGGGCGGGCGGCGGGGCCCTGCCGGGGCGGGCTGGCCGCCGGGCTGGCAGTAAGGCGCAAGCGCCAGCCAAGCTGGGCCTCAAGAGGCACTCGGCGGGCCCCTCTCGCGTCTACGGCCATACCACCCTGAACGCGCCCGATCTCGTCTGATCTCGGAAGCTAAGCAGGGTCGGGCCTGGTTAGTACTTGGATGGGAGACCGCCTGGGAATACCGGGTGCTGTAGGCTTTTTGCCTCCCGCTCCGCCTTCTCCTTTAGTCGCCCGCGGCCGAGGCCGCCGCCTCCGCCCCCCCGCCGGGCACCGCCGCAGGCCCCACCTCCACCGGCCCCTCCCACCACAGCGCGCCAGAGGGGGCGCTCCCCGCCGGCCTGGCCGGCCAGGAGGCCAGAAGGCGGCCCTGGAAGGCAGCCGCACCCCAGCCGCTCCCGTGGTGGCTGGCCCGGACCCAGACTCCGCCTCAGGCCGGGGTGCCGTCCGTGCGGCCCGCGAGGCCCTCGACCTGCGCTTGGCCGCGCCCACCAGAGCCCAGCCGCGCCGCAGCCAGCTGTCTGCCCGTGTGTCTCTCCGCAGCTCCCTCCGGGAAATGCCCCCCCCGTCCGCCGTTTCGGCACGCCCGGGGGCGGGGGCGGGGGCGGGAGCGGGTGCGGGGTCGCGGGCCGGGGCCGCTTCCCCGGGCCTGCCGGACACCGGGGGCGGGGTCCTGTGCTCGGCGGGCGGCGTGGGGGCAAGGGTGGCCTTGCTGTGGCTAAGGGGCCGTGCCCACTCAGTGGTGGCTCCCAGTGGCTCCGGGCCAGCTGCTGGCCTCAAGAGGCACTCGGCGGGCCCCTCTCGCGTCTACGGCCATACCACCCTGAACGCGCCCGATCTCGTCTGATCTCGGAAGCTAAGCAGGGTCGGGCCTGGTTAGTACTTGGATGGGAGACCGCCTGGGAATACCGGGTGCTGTAGGCTTTTTGCCTCCCGCTCCGCCCTCTCCTTTAGTCGCCCGCCGCCGGGCACCGCAGCAGGCCCCACCTACCTCCGACCCCTCCCACCACAGCGCGCCAGAGGGGGCGCTCTCCACCTGCCTGGCCGGCCAGGCGGCCAGAAGGCGGCCCTGGAAGGCAGCCGCCTCCCAGCCGCTCCCGGGGTGGCTGGCCTGGACCCAGACTCCGCCTCAGGCCCGGGTGCCGGCCGTGCGGCCCGCGAGCCCCTTGACCTGCACCTGGCCGCCCCCACTAGCGCCCGGCCCCGGCGCAGCCACCTATCTGCCGGTGTGTCTCTCCACAGCTCCCTCCGGAAAGAGCCCCACCCCGCCTCCCCCCCCCGCCGCCGTTTGGCCACGGACGGGGGGCGGGAGCGGGGGCGGGGGCCGGGGCCGGTTCTCCGGGCCGGCCGGCCGCAAGGCGCCGGGTCCTGTGCTCGGCGGGTGGCGTGGGGGCAAGGGTGGCCTTGCTGGGGCTAAGGGGCCGTGGTGACTCAATGGTGGCTCCCAGTGGGTTAAGGGCCGACTGCCGTCGGGCAGGAGGGCCGGCCCGGGCTGCGGCCGGGCTGCCCCTAGCGCCGCGTGGGCGGGCAGCGGGGAGGCCCAAGGGACCGCGGGCCCCGGGCCCTGAAGCCTCCGGGGCCACGTCCCTGTGAGCGACGTGCGGGATGTGGGGCAGGGCGCCAAGCGCCGAACGGTTTGGTGGGTCCCGCCCGCCCTGGGCAGGGAGGTCGCCAACCCCTCCGCCACCCCACCCCGCCCCGGTACCCGAGGCCGCCCTCGCCCTGCCTGGGCGGGCGGCGGGGCCCTGCCGGGGCGGGCTGGCCGCCGGGCTGGCAGTAAGGCGCAAGCGCCAGCCAAGCTGGGCCTCAAGAGGCACTCGGCGGGCCCCTCTCGCGTCTACGGCCATACCACCCTGAACGCGCCCGATCTCGTCTGATCTCGGAAGCTAAGCAGGGTCGGGCCTGGTTAGTACTTGGATGGGAGACCGCCTGGGAATACCGGGTGCTGTAGGCTTTTTGCCTCCCGCTCCGCCTTCTCCTTTAGTCGCCCGCGGCCGAGGCCGCCGCCTCCGCCCCCCCGCCGGGCACCGCCGCAGGCCCCACCTCCACCGGCCCCTCCCACCACAGCGCGCCAGAGGGGGCGCTCCCCGCCGGCCTGGCCGGCCAGGAGGCCAGAAGGCGGCCCTGGAAGGCAGCCGCACCCCAGCCGCTCCCGTGGTGGCTGGCCCGGACCCAGACTCCGCCTCAGGCCGGGGTGCCGTCCGTGCGGCCCGCGAGGCCCTCGACCTGCGCTTGGCCGCGCCCACCAGAGCCCAGCCGCGCCGAAAAGCCCCCCCCCCTCCGCCGTTTCGCCACGCCCGGGGGCGGGGCGGGGGCGGGAGCGGGTGCGGGTTCGCGGGCCGGGGCCGCTTCCCCGGGCCTGCCGGACACTGGGGGCGGGGTCCTGTGCTCGGCGGGCGGCGTGGGGGCAAGGGTGGCCTTGCTGTGGCTAAGGGGCCGTGCCCACTCAGTGGTGGCTCCCAGTGGCTCCGGGCCAGCTGCTGGCCGGCCGGAGGGCCGGCCTGGCCGTGGCTGGGCTGCGCCTAACTCCGCGTGGGCGGGCAGGGGGGGGGATGCCCAAGGGACCGCGGCCGCCGGGCCCTGAAGCCTCCGGGGCCACGTCCCTGTGAGCGTCGAGCGGGATCTGCGGCGGGGCGCCAAGCGCCGACGGGCCTGGAGCGTCCCGCCCGCCCTGGGCTGCGAGGTCGCCCACCACTCCGCCGACCCCCGGGTCCCCGAGGCCTCCTGTCGCCTGCCTGGGCGGGCGGCAGGGCCCTGCCGGAGAGGGCTGGCCGCCGGCATGGCGGTAAGGCGCAAGCGCCAGCCAAGCTGGGCCTCAAGAGGCACCCCGCCGGCCCCTCCTGCGTCTACGGCCATACCACCCTGAACGCGCCCGATCTTGTCTGATCTCGGAAGCTAAGCAGGGTCGGGCCTGGTTAGTACTTGGATGGGAGACCGCCTGGGAATACCGGGTGCTGTAGGCTTTTTGCCTCCCGCTCCGCCCTCTCCTTTAGTCGCCCGCCGCCTCCGCCCCCCGCCGCCGGGCACCGCAGCAGGCCCCACCTACCTCCGACCCCTCCCACCACAGCGCGCCAGAGGGGGCGCTCTCCACCTGCCTGGCCGGCCAGGCGGCCAGAAGGCGGCCCTGGAAGGCAGCCGCCTCCCAGCCGCTCCCGGGGTGGCTGGCCTGGACCCAGACTCCGCCTCAGGCCCGGGTGCCGGCCGTGCGGCCCGCGAGCCCCTTGACCTGCACCTGGCCGCCCCCACTAGCGCCCGGCCCCGGCGCAGCCACCTATCTGCCGGTGTGTCTCTCCACAGCTCCCTCCGGAAAGAGCCCCACCCCGCCTCCCCCCCCCGCCGCCGTTTGGCCACGGACGGGGGGCGGGAGCGGGGGCGGGGGCCGGGGCCGGTTCTCCGGGCCGGCCGGCCGCAAGGCGCCGGGTCCTGTGCTCGGCGGGTGGCGTGGGGGCAAGGGTGGCCTTGCTGGGGCTAAGGGGCCGTGGTGACTCAATGGTGGCTCCCAGTGGGTTAAGGGCCGACTGCCGTCGGGCAGGAGGGCCGGCCCGGGCTGCGGCCGGGCTGCCCCTAGCGCCGCGTGGGCGGGCAGCGGGGAGGCCCAAGGGACCGCGGGCCCCGGGCCCTGAAGCCTCCGGGGCCACGTCCCTGTGAGCGACGTGCGGGATGTGGGGCAGGGCGCCAAGCGCCGAACGGTTTGGTGGGTCCCGCCCGCCCTGGGCAGGGAGGTCGCCAACCCCTCCGCCACCCCCCCCCGCCCCGGTACCCGAGGCCGCCCTCGCCCTGCCTGGGCGGGCGGCGGGGCCCTGCCGGGGCGGGCTGGCCGCCGGGCTGGCAGTAAGGCGCAAGCGCCAGCCAAGCTGGGCCTCAAGAGGCACTCGGCGGGCCCCTCTCGCGTCTACGGCCATACCACCCTGAACGCGCCCGATCTCGTCTGATCTCGGAAGCTAAGCAGGGTCGGGCCTGGTTAGTACTTGGATGGGAGACCGCCTGGGAATACCGGGTGCTGTAGGCTTTTTGCCTCCCGCTCCGCCTTCTCCTTTAGTCGCCCGCGGCCGAGGCCGCCGCCTCCGCCCCCCTGCCGGGCACCGCCGCAGGCCCCACCTCCACCGGCCCCTCCCACCACAGCGCGCCAGAGGGGGCGCTCCCCGCCGGCCTGGCCGGCCAGGAGGCCAGAAGGCGGCCCTGGAAGGCAGCCGCACCCCAGCCGCTCCCGTGGTGGCTGGCCCGGACCCAGACTCCGCCTCAGGCCGGGGTGCCGTCCGTGCGGCCCGCGAGGCCCTCGACCTGCGCTTGGCCGCGCCCACCAGAGCCCAGCCGCGCCGAAAAGCCCCCCCCCCTCCGCCGTTTCGCCACGCCCGGGGGCGGGGCGGGGGCGGGAGCGGGTGCGGGTTCGCGGGCCGGGGCCGCTTCCCCGGGCCTGCCGGACACCGGGGGCGGGGTCCTGTGCTCGGCGGGCGGCGTGGGGGCAAGGGTGGCCTTGCTGTGGCTAAGGGGCCGTGCCCACTCAGTGGTGGCTCCCAGTGGCTCCGGGCCAGCTGCTGGCCGGCCGGAGGGCCGGCCTGGCCGTGGCTGGGCTGCGCCTAACTCCGCGTGGGCGGGCAGGGGGGGGGATGCCCAAGGGACCGCGGCCGCCGGGCCCTGAAGCCTCCGGGGCCACGTCCCTGTGAGCGTCGAGCAGGATCTGCGGCGGGGCGCCAAGCGCCGACGGGCCTGGAGCGTCCCGCCCGCCCTGGGCTGCGAGGTCGCCCACCACTCCGCCGACCCCCGGGTCCCCGAGGCCTCCTGTCGCCTGCCTGGGCGGGCGGCAGGGCCCTGCCGGAGAGGGCTGGCCGCCGGCATGGCGGTAAGGCGCAAGCGCCAGCCAAGCTGGGCCTCAAGAGGCACCCCGCCGGCCCCTCCTGCGTCTACGGCCATACCACCCTGAACGCGCCCGATCTCGTCTGATCTCGGAAGCTAAGCAGGGTCGGGCCTGGTTAGTACTTGGATGGGAGACCGCCTGGGAATACCGGGTGCTGTAGGCTTTTTGCCTCCCGCTCCGCCCTCTCCTTTAGTCGCCCGCCGCCTCCGCCCCCCGCCGCCGGGCACCGCAGCAGGCCCCACCTACCTCCGACCCCTCCCACCACAGCGCGCCAGAGGGGGCGCTCTCCACCTGCCTGGCCGGCCAGGCGGCCAGAAGGCGGCCCTGGAAGGCAGCCGCCTCCCAGCCGCTCCCGGGGTGGCTGGCCTGGACCCAGACTCCGCCTCAGGCCCGGGTGCGGGCCGTGCGGCCCGCGAGCCCCTTGACCTGCACCTGGCCGCCCCCACTAGCGCCCGGCCCCGGCGCAGCCACCTATCTGCCGGTGTGTCTCTCCACAGCTCCCTCCGGAAAGAGCCCCACCCCGCCCCCCCCCCCGCCGCCGTTTGGCCACGGCCGGGGGGCGGGAGCGGGGGCGGGGGCCGGGGCCGGTTCTCCGGGCCGGCCGGCCGCAAGGCGCCGGGTCCTGTGCTCGGCGGGTGGCGTGGGGGCAAGGGTGGCCTTGCTGGGGCTAAGGGGCCGTGGTGACTCAATGGTGGCTCCCAGTGGGTTAAGGGCCGACTGCCGTCGGGCAGGAGGGCCGGCCCGGGCTGCGGCCGGGCTGCGCCTAGCGCCGCGTGGGCGGGCAGCGGGGAGGCCCAAGGGACCGCGGGCCCCGGGCCCTGAAGCCTCCGGGGCCACGTCCCTGTGAGCGACGTGCGGGATGTGGGGCGGGGCGCCAAGCGCCGAACGGTTTGGTGGGTCCCGCCCGCCCTGGGCAGGGAGGTCGCCAACCCCTCCGCCACCCCCCCCGCCCCGGTACCCGAGGCCGCCCTCGCCCTGCCTGGGCGGGCGGCGGGGCCCTGCCGGGGCGGGCTGGCCGCCGGGCTGGCAGTAAGGCGCAAGCGCCAGCCAAGCTGGGCCTCAAGAGGCACTCGGCGGGCCCCTCTCGCGTCTACGGCCATACCACCCTGAACGCGCCCGATCTCGTCTGATCTCGGAAGCTAAGCAGGGTCGGGCCTGGTTAGTACTTGGATGGGAGACCGCCTGGGAATACCGGGTGCTGTAGGCTTTTTGCCTCCCGCTCCGCCTTCTCCTTTAGTCGCCCGCGGCCGAGGCCGCCGCCTCCGCCCCCCCGCCGGGCACCGCCGCAGGCCCCACCTCCACCGGCCCCTCCCACCACAGCGCGCCAGAGGGGGCGCTCCCCGCCGGCCTGGCCGGCCAGGAGGCCAGAAGGCGGCCCTGCAAGGCAGCCGCACCCCAGCCGCTCCCGTGGTGGCTGGCCCGGACCCAGACTCCGCCTCAGGCCGGGGTGCCGTCCGTGCGGCCCGCGAGGCCCTCGACCTGCGCTTGGCCGCGCCCACCAGAGCCCAGCCACGCCGCAGCCAGCTGTCTGCCCGTGTGTCTCTCCGCAGCTCCCTCCGGGAAAAGCCCCCCCCCCCTCCGCCGTTTCGGCACGCCCGGGGGCGGGGGCGGGGGCGGGAGCGGGTGCGGGGTCGCGGGCCGGGGCCGCTTCCCCGGGCCTGCCGGACACCGGGGGCGGGGTCCTGTGCTCGGCGGGCGGCGTGGGGGCAAGGGTGGCCTTGCTGTGGCTAAGGGGCCGTGCCCACTCAGTGGTGGCTCCCAGTGGCTCCGGGCCAGCTGCTGGCCGGCCGGAGGGCCGGCCTGGCCGTGGCTGGGCTGCGCCTAACTCCGCGTGGGCGGGCAGGGGGGGGGATGCCCAAGGGACCGCGGCCGCCGGGCCCTGAAGCCTCCGGGGCCACGTCCCTGTGAGCGTCGAGCGGGATCTGCGGCGGGGCGCCAAGCGCCGACGGGCCTGGAGCGTCCCGCCCGCCCTGGGCTGCGAGGTCGCCCACCACTCCGCCGACCCCCGGGTCCCCGAGGCCTCCTGTCGCCTGCCTGGGCGGGCGGCAGGGCCCTGCCGGAGAGGGCTGGCCGCCGGCATGGCGGTAAGGCGCAAGCGCCAGCCAAGCTGGGCCTCAAGAGGCACCCCGCCGGCCCCTCCTGCGTCTACGGCCATACCACCCTGAACGCGCCCGATCTCGTCTGATCTCGGAAGCTAAGCAGGGTCGGGCCTGGTTAGTACTTGGATGGGAGACCGCCTGGGAATACCGGGTGCTGTAGGCTTTTTGCCTCCCGCTCCGCCCTCTCCTTTAGTCGCCCGCCGCCTCCGCCCCCCGCCGCCGGGCACCGCAGCAGGCCCCACCTACCTCCGACCCCTCCCAGCACAGCGCGCCAGAGGGGGCGCTCTCCACCTGCCTGGCCGGCCAGGCGGCCAGAAGGCGGCCCTGGAAGGCAGCCGCCTCCCAGCCGCTCCCGGGGTGGCTGGCCTGGACCCAGACTCCGCCTCAGGCCCGGGTGCCGGCCGTGCGGCCCGCGAGCCCCTTGACCTGCACCTGGCCGCCCCCACTAGCGCCCGGCCCCGGCGCAGCCACCTATCTGCCGGTGTGTCTCTCCACAGCTCCCTCCGGAAAGAGCCCCACCCCGCCCCCCCCCCGCCGCCGTTTGGCCACGGCCAGGGGGCGGGAGCGGGGGCGGGGGCCGGGGCCGGTTCTCCGGGCCGGCCGGCCGCAAGGCGCCGGGTCCTGTGCTCGGCGGGTGGCGTGGGGGCAAGGGTGGCCTTGCTGGGGCTAAGGGGCCGTGGTGACTCAATGATGGCTCCCAGTGGGTTAAGGGCCGACTGCCGTCGGGCAGGAGGGCCGGCCCGGGCTGCGGCCGGGCTGCGCCTAGCGCCGCGTGGGCGGGCAGCGGGGAGGCCCAAGGGACCGCGGGCCCCGGGCCCTGAAGCCTCCGGGGCCACGTCCCTGTGAGCGACGTGCGGGATGTGGGGCGGGGCGCCAAGCGCCGAACGGTTTGGTGGGTCCCGCCCGCCCTGGGCAGGGAGGTCGCCAACCCCTCCGCCACCCCCCCCCGCCCCGGTACCCGAGGCCGCCCTCGCCCTGCCTGGGCGGGCGGCGGGGCCCTGCCGGGGCGGGCTGGCCGCCGGGCTGGCAGTAAGGCGCAAGCGCCAGCCAAGCTGGGCCTCAAGAGGCACTCGGCGGGCCCCTCTCGCGTCTACGGCCATACCACCCTGAACGCGCCCGATCTCGTCTGATCTCGGAAGCTAAGCAGGGTCGGGCCTGGTTAGTACTTGGATGGGAGACCGCCTGGGAATACCGGGTGCTGTAGGCTTTTTGCCTCCCGCTCCGCCTTCTCCTTTAGTCGCCCGCGGCCGAGGCCGCCGCCTCCGACCCCCGCCGGGCACCGCCGCAGGCCCCACCTCCACCGGCCCCTCCCACCACAGCGCGCCAGAGGGGGCGCTCCCCGCCGGCCTGGCCGGCCAGGAGGCCAGAAGGCGGCCCTGCAAGGCAGCCGCACCCCAGCCGCTCCCGTGGTGGCTGGCCCGGACCCAGACTCCGCCTCAGGCCGGGGTGCCGTCCGTGCGGCCCGCGAGGCCCTCGACCTGCGCTTGGCCGCGCCCACCAGAGCCCAGCCGCGCCGAAAAGCCCCCCCCCCTCCGCCGTTTCGCCACGCCCGGGGGCGGGGGCGGGGGCGGGAGCGGGTGCGGGGTCGCGGGCCGGGGCCGCTTCCCCGGGCCTGCCGGACACCGGGGGCGGGGTCCTGTGCTTGGCGGGCGGCGTGGGGGCAAGGGTGGCCTTGC
Source organism: Balaenoptera physalus (assembly GCF_965194825.1). Lineage (NCBI taxonomy): Eukaryota > Metazoa > Chordata > Mammalia > Artiodactyla > Balaenopteridae > Balaenoptera > Balaenoptera physalus. The sequence goes on from NW_028124900.1 coordinate 104,375, forward strand.
TGTGGCTAAGGGGCCGTGCCCACTCAGTGGTGGCTCCCAGTGGCTCCGGGCCAGCTGCTGGCCGGCCGGAGGGCCGGCCTGGCCGTGGCTGGGCTGCGCCTAACTCCGCGTGGGCGGGCAGGGGGGGGGATGCCCAAGGGACCGCGGCCGCCGGGCCCTGAAGCCTCCGGGGCCACGTCCCTGTGAGCGTCGAGCGGGATCTGCGGCGGGGCGCCAAGCGCCGACGGGCCTGGAGCGTCCCGCCCGCCCTGGGCTGCGAGGTCGCCCACCACTCCGCCGACCCCCGGGTCCCCGAGGCCTCCTGTCGCCTGCCTGGGCGGGCGGCAGGGCCCTGCCGGAGAGGGCTGGCCGCCGGCATGGCGGTAAGGCGCAAGCGCCAGCCAAGCTGGGCCTCAAGAGGCACCCCGCCGGCCCCTCCTGCGTCTACGGCCATACCACCCTGAACGCGCCCGATCTCGTCTGATCTCGGAAGCTAAGCAGGGTCGGGCCTGGTTAGTACTTGGATGGGAGACCGCCTGGGAATACCGGGTGCTGTAGGCTTTTTGCCTCCCGCTCCGCCCTCTCCTTTAGTCGCCCGCCGCCTCCGCCCCCCGCCGCCGGGCACCGCAGCAGGCCCCACCTACCTCCGACCCCTCCCACCACAGCGCGCCAGAGGGGGCGCTCTCCACCTGCCTGGCCGGCCAGGCGGCCAGAAGGCGGCCCTGGAAGGCAGCCGCCTCCCAGCCGCTCCCGGGGTGGCTGGCCTGGACCCAGACTCCGCCTCAGGCCCGGGTGCCGGCCGTGCAGCCCGCGAGCCCCTTGACCTGCACCTGGCCGCCCCCACTAGCGCCCGGCCCCGGCGCAGCCACCTATCTGCCGGTGTGTCTCTCCACAGCTCCCTCCGGAAAGAGCCCCACCCCGCCCCCCCCCCCGCCGCCGTTTGGCCACGGCCGGGGGGCGGGAGCGGGGGCGGGGGCCGGGGTCGGTTCTCCGGGCCGGCCGGCCGCAAGGCGCCGGGTCCTGTGCTCGGCGGGTGGCGTGGGGGCAAGGGTGGCCTTGCTGGGGCTAAGGGGCCGTGGTGACTCAATGGTGGCTCCCAGTGGGTTAAGGGCCGACTGCCGTCGGGCAGGAGGGCCGGCCCGGGCTGCGGCCGGGCTGCGCCTAGCGCCGCGTGGGCGGGCAGCGGGGAGGCCCAAGGGACCGCGGGCCCCGGGCCCTGAAGCCTCCGGGGCCACGTCCCTGTGAGCGACGTGCGGGATGTGGGGCGGGACGCCAAGCGCCGAACGGTTTGGTGGGTCCCGCCCGCCCTGGGCAGGGAGGTCGCCAACCCCTCCGCCACCCCCCCCCGCCCCGGTACCCGAGGCCGCCCTCGCCCTGCCTGGGCGGGCGGCGGGGCCCTGCCGGGGCGGGCTGGCCGCCGGGCTGGCAGTAAGGCGCAAGCGCCAGCCAAGCTGGGCCTCAAGAGGCACTCGGCGGGCCCCTCTCACGTCTACGGCCATACCACCCTGAACGCGCCCGATCTCGTCTGATCTCGGAAGCTAAGCAGGGTCGGGCCTGGTTAGTACTTGGATGGGAGACCGCCTGGGAATACCGGGTGCTGTAGGCTTTTTGCCTCCCGCTCCGCCTTCTCCTTTAGTCGCCCGCGGCCGAGGCCGCCGCCTCCGCCCCCCGGCCGGGCACCGCCGCAGGCCCCACCTCCACCGGCCCCTCCCACCACAGCGCGCCAGAGGGGGCGCTCCCCGCCGGCCTGGCCGGCCAGGAGGCCAGAAGGCGGCCCTGCAAGGCAGCCGCACCCCAGCCGCTCCCGTAGTGGCTGGCCCGGACCCAGACTCCGCCTCAGGCCGGGGTGCCGTCCGTGCGGCCCGCGAGGCCCTCGACCTGCGCTTGGCCGCGCCCACCAGAGCCCAGCCGCGCCGAAAAGCCCCCCCCCCTCCGCCGTTTCGCCACGCCCGGGGGCGGGGGCGGGGGCGGGAGCGGGTGCGGGGTCGCGGGCCGGGGCCGCTTCCCCGGGCCTGCCGGACACCGGGGGCGGGGTCCTGTGCTCGGCGGGCGGCGTGGGGGCAAGGGTGGCCTTGCTGTGGCTAAGGGGCCGTGCCCACTCAGTGGTGGCTCCCAGTGGCTCCGGGCCAGCTGCTGGCCGGCCGGAGGGCCGGCCTGGCCGTGGCTGGGCTGCGCCTAACTCCGCGTGGGCGGGCAGGGGGGGGGATGCCCAAGGGACCGCGGCCGCCGGGCCCTGAAGCCTCCGGGGCCACGTCCCTGTGAGCGTCGAGCGGGATCTGCGGCGGGGCGCCAAGCGCCGACGGGCCTGGAGCGTCCCGCCCGCCCTGGGCTGCGAGGTCGCCCACCACTCCGCCGACCCCCGGGTCCCCGAGGCCTCCTGTCGCCTGCCTGGGCGGGCGGCAGGGCCCTGCCGGAGAGGGCTGGCCGCCGGCATGGCGGTAAGGCGCAAGCGCCAGCCAAGCTGGGCCTCAAGAGGCACCCCGCCGGCCCCTCCTGCGTCTACGGCCATACCACCCTGAACGCGCCCGATCTCGTCTGATCTCGGAAGCTAAGCAGGGTCGGGCCTGGTTAGTACTTGGATGGGAGACCGCCTGGGAATACCGGGTGCTGTAGGCTTTTTGCCTCCCGCTCCGCCCTCTCCTTTAGTCGCCCGCCGCCTCCGCCCCCCGCCGCCGGGCACCGCAGCAGGCCCCACCTACCTCCGACCCCTCCCACCACAGCGCGCCAGAGGGGGCGCTCTCCACCTGCCTGGCCGGCCAGGCGGCCAGAAGGCGGCCCTGGAAGGCAGCCGCCTCCCAGCCGCTCCCGGGGTGGCTGGCCTGGACCCAGACTCCGCCTCAGGCCCGGGTGCCGGCCGTGCAGCCCGCGAGCCCCTTGACCTGCACCTGGCCGCCCCCACTAGCGCCCGACCCCGGCGCAGCCACCTATCTGCCGGTGTGTCTCTCCACAGCTCCCTCCGGAAAGAGCCCCACCCCGCCCCCCCCCCCGCCGCCGTTTGGCCACGGCCGGGGGGCGGGAGCGGGGGCGGGGGCCGGGGTCGGTTCTCCGGGCCGGCCGGCCGCAAGGCGCCGGGTCCTGTGCTCGGCGGGTGGCGTGGGGGCAAGGGTGGCCTTGCTGGGGCTAAGGGGCCGTGGTGACTCAATGGTGGCTCCCAGTGGGTTAAGGGCCGACTGCCGTCGGGCAGGAGGGCCGGCCCGGGCTGCGGCCGGGCTGCGCCTAGCGCCGCGTGGGCGGGCAGCGGGGAGGCCCAAGGGACCGCGGGCCCCGGGCCCTGAAGCCTCCGGGGCCACGTCCCTGTGAGCGACGTGCGGGATGTGGGGCGGGACGCCAAGCGCCGAACGGTTTGGTGGGTCCCGCCCGCCCTGGGCAGGGAGGTCGCCAACCCCTCCGCCACCCCCCCCGCCCCGGTACCCGAGGCCGCCCTCGCCCTGCCTGGGCGGGCGGCGGGGCCCTGCCGGGGCGGGCTGGCCGCCGGGCTGGCAGTAAGGCGCAAGCGCCAGCCAAGCTGGGCCTCAAGAGGCACTCGGCGGGCCCCTCTCACGTCTACGGCCATACCACCCTGAACGCGCCCGATCTCGTCTGATCTCGGAAGCTAAGCAGGGTCGGGCCTGGTTAGTACTTGGATGGGAGACCGCCTGGGAATACCGGGTGCTGTAGGCTTTTTGCCTCCCGCTCCGCCTTCTCCTTTAGTCGCCCGCGGCCGAGGCCGCCGCCTCCGCCCCCCGGCCGGGCACCGCCGCAGGCCCCACCTCCACCGGCCCCTCCCACCACAGCGCGCCAGAGGGGGCGCTCCCCGCCGGCCTGGCCGGCCAGGAGGCCAGAAGGCGGCCCTGCAAGGCAGCCGCACCCCAGCCGCTCCCGTAGTGGCTGGCCCGGACCCAGACTCCGCCTCAGGCCGGGGTGCCGTCCGTGCGGCCCGCGAGGCCCTCGACCTGCGCTTGGCCGCGCCCACCAGAGCCCAGCCGCGCCGAAAAGCCCCCCCCCCTCCGCCGTTTCGCCACGCCCGGGGGCGGGGGCGGGGGCGGGAGCGGGTGCGGGGTCGCGGGCCGGGGCCGCTTCCCCGGGCCTGCCGGACACCGGGGGCGGGGTCCTGTGCTCGGCGGGCGGCGTGGGGGCAAGGGTGGCCTTGCTGTGGCTAAGGGGCCGTGCCCACTCAGTGGTGGCTCCCAGTGGCTCCGGGCCAGCTGCTGGCCGGCCGGAGGGCCGGCCTGGCCGTGGCTGGGCTGCGCCTAACTCCGCGTGGGCGGGCAGGGGGGGGGATGCCCAAGGGACCGCGGCCGCCGGGCCCTGAAGCCTCCGGGGCCACGTCCCTGTGAGCGTCGAGCGGGATCTGCGGCGGGGCGCCAAGCGCCG